>NW_028233641.1:20000-23637 GCF_054856555.1 Leptonotus elevatus | reverse complement strand
ACGCACGCACGCCTACTGGCCTCCCTCTCGAACCTCCGCGCGGCGCGCCAGGTGCTTCGGCCTCGCCATTTGTTTGAAGGGCATGAGAAACATAGTGCTTCCGGAGGCACCGCCGCCGCCTCCGGGCGCCAACCTCCCCCAGACTGGGCTCGCGCCTGTCGGGCGGGGGAGGGAGGGCCGGCGGGGCGCCGGGCTCCGTCGTAGGACGGCCGGGTGATGGCTTCGTAACCCCCCCGCCCCGGTTAAAGGGAGGGGGGGCGTACGTCGCCGGTTCGGGGGGCGTCTCGGCCTCGCTTCCAATCGGGCGCGCCGGGGCTGTGCGAGCGCCGGGCCGTCAAAGGCCGGCGTTCGCGGTGGCCGGGGCGCTGTAAGGCGACCCGCGAGCCGGAGGAGCCGCCCGCCCGAACACCGGCGCGAGGCCGGCCGGCGGGGGCCCTCCGAAGGCGGGTCTTGGATGCCGTTCGTACGTGGGAGAAGGTGCGGCGTGTCGCGGGCGACGGCCTGCTGCCGAGGCTCCGGAGGCTCCGGGGGCGGCGCTCTGAAAATATCCGGAAGATCGGCCGACTTGGAAAAAAATTTGAGAACCGGGGCTGAGGAGGGGGAAAATCTGGCCAGGGAGGCCGACCCGAAGTGCCTCTAAGTCGGATAGGGATTGGGCGAAACTCCCTTGGAAGTGGCACTCTGAAAAAATTTCCAAGTTTGGCTGACTTAGAAAAAATTCGAGAACCAGGATGAGGAGGGGGAAAATGTGGCCAGTCAGGCCGACCTGAAGTGCCTCTTAGGCGGATAAGGGTTGGGCGAAACTCCCTTGAAAGTGGCACTCTGAAAAAATTTCCAAGTTTGGCTGACTTAGAAAAAATTCGAGAACCAGGATGAGGAGGGGGAAAATGTGGCCAGTCAGGCCGACCCGAAGTGCCTCTTAGGCGGATAGGGGTTGGGCGAAACTCCCTTGAAAGTGGCACTCTGAAAAAATTCCAAGTTTGGCTGACTTAGAAAAAATTCGAGAACCAGGATGAGGAGGGGGAAAATGTGGCCAGTCAGGCCGACCCGAAGTGCCTCTTAGGCGGATAGGGGTTGGGCGAAACTCCCTTGAAAGTGGCACTCTGAAAAAATTTCCAAGTTTGGCTGACTTAGAAAAAATTCGAGAACCAGGATGAGGAGGGGGAAAATGTGGCCAGTCAGGCCGACCTGAAGTGCCTCTTAGGCGGATAGGGGTTGGGCGAAACTCCCTTGAAAGTGGCACTCTGAAAAAATTTCCAAGTTTGGCTGACTTAGAAAAAATTCGAGAACCAGGATGAGGAGGGGGGAAATGTGGCCAGTCAGGCCGACCCGAAGTGCCTCTTAGGCGGATAGGGGTTGGGCGAAACTCCCTTGAAAGTGGCACTCTGAAAAATTTCCAAGTTTGGCTGACTTAGAAAAAATTCGAGAACCAGGATGAGGAGGGGGAAAATGTGGCCAGTCAGGCCGACCCGAAGTGCCTCTTAGGCGGATAGGGGTTGGGCGAAACTCCCTTGAAAGTGGCACTCTGAAAAAATTTCCAAGTTTGGCTGACTTAGAAAAAATTCGAGAACCAGGATGAGGAGGGGGAAAATGTGGCCAGTCAGGCCGACCTGAAGTGCCTCTTAGGCGGATAGGGGTTGGGCGAAACTCCCTTGAAAGTGGCACTCTGAAAATATTTCCAAGTTGGGCTGACTTAGAAAAAATTCGAGAACCAGGATGAGGAGGGGGAAAATGTGGCCAGTCAGGCCGACCTGAAGTGCCTCTTAGGCGGATAAGGGTTGGGCGAAACTCCCTTGAAAGTGGCACTCTGAAAAAATTTCCAAGTTTGGCTGACTTAGAAAAAATTCGAGAACCAGGATGAGGAGGGGGAAAATGTGGCCAGTCAGGCCGACCCGAAGTGCCTCTTAGGCGGATAGGGGTTGGGCGAAACTCCCTTGAAAGTGGCACTCTGAAAAAATTTCCAAGTTTGGCTGACTTAGAAAAAATTCGAGAACCAGGATGAGGAGGGGGAAAATGTGGCCAGTCAGGCCGACCCGAAGTGCCTCTTAGGCGGATAGGGGTTGGGCGAAACTCCCTTGAAAGTGGCACTCTGAAAAAATTTCCAAGTTTGGCTGACTTAGAAAAAATTCGAGAACCAGGATGAGGAGGGGGGAAATGTGGCCAGTCAGGCCGACCCGAAGTGCCTCTTAGGCGGATAGGGGTTGGGCGAAACTCCCTTGAAAGTGGCACTCTGAAAAAATTTCCAAGTTTGGCTGACTTAGAAAAAATTCGAGAACCAGGATGAGGAGGGGGAAAATGTGGCCAGTCAGGCCGACCCGAAGTGCCTCTTAGGCGGATAGGGGTTGGGCGAAACTCCCTTGAAAGTGGCACTCTGAAAAAATTTCCAAGTTTGGCTGACTTAGAAAAAATTCGAGAACCAGGATGAGGAGGGGGAAAATGTGGCCAGTCAGGCCGACCTGAAGTGCCTCTTAGGCGGATAGGGGTTGGGCGAAACTCCCTTGAAAGTGGCACTCTGAAAATATTTCCAAGTTGGGCTGACTTAGAAAAAATTCGAGAACCAGGCTGAGGAGGGGACCATCTGGCAAGGGAGTCCGACCTAAAGTGCATCTAAAGCGGATATGGGTTGGTCGAGCCTCCCTTGATTTGCCCTGGAGCTCCCACGTCTTAAAAAGGTCTCTCCTATAATTGTACACCAACCATTTTGAGGTTTGGGTGCAAACCTCTCGAATGGGGGGACTCGGTCCCCTATCTACAGCGCCCCTAATGACGACAGGTGGTACTGCGCCCCTGGTAGCCCGGCCATTGAAAATGAATGGGCCCATTCATTTCAATGGGGAATTTCGACCCCTGGTTGCCCGCCATTCATTTCAATGGGGAATTTCGACCCCTGGTCGCCCGCCATTCATTTCAATGGGGACTTTCGACCCCTGGTTGCCCGCCATTCATTTCAATGGGGGATTTCGACCCCTGGTCGCCCGCCATTCATTTCAATGGGGGATTTCGACCCCTGGTAGCCCGCCATTCATTTCAATGGGGGACTACGACCCCTGGTAGCCCGCCATTCATTTCAATGGGGGACTTGGACCCCTGGTAGCCCGCCATTCATTTCAATGGGGGATTTCGACCCCTGGTCGCCCGCCATTCATTTCAATGGGGGATTTCGACCCCTGGTAGCCCGCCATTCATTTCAATGGGGGACTTCGACCCCTGGTTGCCCGCCATTCATTTCAATGGGGGATTTCGACCCCTGGTCGCCCGCCATTCATTTCAATGGGGGATTTCGACCCCTGGTAGCCCGCCATTCATTTCAATGGGGGACTTGGACCCCTGGTAGCCCGCCATTCATTTCAATGGGGGATTTCGACCCCTGGTCGCCCGCCATTCATTTCAATGGGGGATTTCGACCCCTGGTAGCCCGCCATTCATTTCAATGGGGGACTTCGACCCCTGGTTGCCCGCCATTCATTTCAATGGGGGATTTCGACCCCTGGTCGCCCGCCATTCATTTCAATGGGGGATTTCGACCCCTGGTAGCCCGCCATTCATTTCAATGGGGGACTTCGACCCCTGGTTGCCCGCCATTCATTTCAATGGGGGACTTCGACCCCTGGTTGCCCGCCATTCATTTCAATGGGGG
>NW_028233641.1:5000-7500 GCF_054856555.1 Leptonotus elevatus | reverse complement strand
CTCTGAAAATATTTCCAAGTTGGGCTGACTTAGAAAAAATTCGAGAACCAGGATGAGGAGGGGGAAAATGTGGCCAGTCAGGCCGACCTGAAGTGCCTCTTAGGCGGATAAGGGTTGGGCGAAACTCCCTTGAAAGTGGCACTCTGAAAAAATTTCCAAGTTTGGCTGACTTAGAAAAAATTCGAGAACCAGGATGAGGAGGGGGAAAATGTGGCCAGTCAGGCCGACCCGAAGTGCCTCTTAGGCGGATAGGGGTTGGGCGAAACTCCCTTGAAAGTGGCACTCTGAAAAAATTTCCAAGTTTGGCTGACTTAGAAAAAATTCGAGAACCAGGATGAGGAGGGGGAAAATGTGGCCAGTCAGGCCGACCCGAAGTGCCTCTTAGGCGGATAGGGGTTGGGCGAAACTCCCTTGAAAGTGGCACTCTGAAAAAATTTCCAAGTTTGGCTGACTTAGAAAAAATTCGAGAACCAGGATGAGGAGGGGGGAAATGTGGCCAGTCAGGCCGACCCGAAGTGCCTCTTAGGCGGATAGGGGTTGGGCGAAACTCCCTTGAAAGTGGCACTCTGAAAAAATTTCCAAGTTTGGCTGACTTAGAAAAAATTCGAGAACCAGGATGAGGAGGGGGAAAATGTGGCCAGTCAGGCCGACCCGAAGTGCCTCTTAGGCGGATAGGGGTTGGGCGAAACTCCCTTGAAAGTGGCACTCTGAAAAAATTTCCAAGTTTGGCTGACTTAGAAAAAATTCGAGAACCAGGATGAGGAGGGGGAAAATGTGGCCAGTCAGGCCGACCTGAAGTGCCTCTTAGGCGGATAGGGGTTGGGCGAAACTCCCTTGAAAGTGGCACTCTGAAAATATTTCCAAGTTGGGCTGACTTAGAAAAAATTCGAGAACCAGGCTGAGGAGGGGACCATCTGGCAAGGGAGTCCGACCTAAAGTGCATCTAAAGCGGATATGGGTTGGTCGAGCCTCCCTTGATTTGCCCTGGAGCTCCCACGTCTTAAAAAGGTCTCTCCTATAATTGTACACCAACCATTTTGAGGTTTGGGTGCAAACCTCTCGAATGGGGGGACTCGGTCCCCTATCTACAGCGCCCCTAATGACGACAGGTGGTACTGCGCCCCTGGTAGCCCGGCCATTGAAAATGAATGGGCCCATTCATTTCAATGGGGAATTTCGACCCCTGGTTGCCCGCCATTCATTTCAATGGGGAATTTCGACCCCTGGTCGCCCGCCATTCATTTCAATGGGGACTTTCGACCCCTGGTTGCCCGCCATTCATTTCAATGGGGGATTTCGACCCCTGGTCGCCCGCCATTCATTTCAATGGGGGATTTCGACCCCTGGTAGCCCGCCATTCATTTCAATGGGGGACTACGACCCCTGGTAGCCCGCCATTCATTTCAATGGGGGACTTGGACCCCTGGTAGCCCGCCATTCATTTCAATGGGGGATTTCGACCCCTGGTCGCCCGCCATTCATTTCAATGGGGGATTTCGACCCCTGGTAGCCCGCCATTCATTTCAATGGGGGACTTCGACCCCTGGTTGCCCGCCATTCATTTCAATGGGGGATTTCGACCCCTGGTCGCCCGCCATTCATTTCAATGGGGGATTTCGACCCCTGGTAGCCCGCCATTCATTTCAATGGGGGACTTGGACCCCTGGTAGCCCGCCATTCATTTCAATGGGGGATTTCGACCCCTGGTCGCCCGCCATTCATTTCAATGGGGGATTTCGACCCCTGGTAGCCCGCCATTCATTTCAATGGGGGACTTCGACCCCTGGTTGCCCGCCATTCATTTCAATGGGGGATTTCGACCCCTGGTCGCCCGCCATTCATTTCAATGGGGGATTTCGACCCCTGGTAGCCCGCCATTCATTTCAATGGGGGACTTCGACCCCTGGTTGCCCGCCATTCATTTCAATGGGGGACTTCGACCCCTGGTTGCCCGCCATTCATTTCAATGGGGGATTTCGACCCCTGGTCGCCCGCCATTCATTTCAATGGGAAATTTCGACCCCTGGTAGCCCGCCATTCATTTCAATGGGGGACTTCGACCCCTGGTTGCCCGCCATTCATTTCAATGGGGGACTTCGACCCCTGGTTGCCCGCCATTCATTTCAATGGGGGATTTCGACCCCTGGTTGCCCGGCATTCGTTCCTATGTGGCGGGGGATTTCAACCCCAGGTCGCCCTCGTGTGGTTCTTTTTGGCGCAGCTGACGGGCTCCGCTGCTCATGGAGGTTTGCTAGTGGAGGATAACCCCCTGCCTGGGCAACTCGAACGCCCGGCATTCGTTCCTATGTGGCGGGGGATTTCAACCCCAGGCCGCCCTCGTGCGGTTCTTTTTGGCGCAGCTGACGGGCTCCGCTGCTCATGGAGGTTTGCTAGTGGAGGATAACCCCCTGCCTGGGCAACTCGAACGCCCGGCATTCGTTCCTATGTGGCGGGGGATTTCAACCCCAGGTCGCCCTCGTGTGGTTCTTTTTGGCGCCGC
>NW_028233640.1:0-23817 GCF_054856555.1 Leptonotus elevatus | reverse complement strand
ACAATCAGGCTGAAAATGCATTTAAAGCCATAAAAAGTTCATTTTGGCTCTCACACCTTAACTAAATGTTGTAGACTCAACTTTTTGCTGTCATTAGTGTATTTTAGCAAAATGAAGATGATTCAAGCATTAATTTCATTGTGCTTTTGCTCATTTTGAAGATTTTGACATTTTCACCTGAAGTGTACAATCAGGGCTGAAAATGCATTTAAAGCCATAAAAAGTTCATTTTGGCTCTCACACCTTAACTAAATGTTGTAGACTCAAACTTTTTGCTGTCATTAGTGTATTTTAGCAAAATGAAGATGATTCAAGCATTAATTTCATTGTGCTTTTGCTCATTTTGAAGATTTTGACATTTTCACCTGAAGTGTACAATCGGGCTGAAAATGCATTTAAAGCCATAAAAAGTTCATTTTGGCTCTCACACCTTAACTAAATGTTGTAGACTCAAACTTTTTGCTGTCATTAGTGTATTTTAGCAAAATGAAGATGATTCAAGCATTAATTTCATTGTGCTTTTGCTCATTTTGAAGATTTTGACATTTTCACCTGAAGTGTACAATCGGGCTGAAAATGCATTTAAAGCCATAAAAAGTTCATTTTGGCTCTCACACCTTAACTAAATGTTGTAGACTCAAACTTTTTGCTGTCATTAGTGTATTTTAGCAAAATGAAGATGATTCAAGCATTAATTTCATTGTGCTTTTGCTCATTTTGAAGATTTTGACATTTTCACCTGAAGTGTACAATCAGGGCTGAAAATGCATTTAAAGCCATAAAAAGTTCATTTTGGCTCTCACACCTTAACTAAATGTTGTAGACTCAAACTTTTTGCTGTCATTAGTGTATTTTAGCAAAATGAAGATGATTCAAGCATTAATTTCATTGTGCTTTTGCTCATTTTGAAGATTTTGACATTTTCACCTGAAGTGTACAATCGGGCTGAAAATGCATTTAAAGCCATAAAAAGTTCATTTTGGCTCTCACACCTTAACTAAATGTTGTAGACTCAAACTTTTTGCTGTCATTAGTGTATTTTAGCAAAATGAAGATGATTCAAGCATTAATTTCATTGTGCTTTTGCTCATTTTGAAGATTTTGACATTTTCACCTGAAGTGTACAATAGGGCTGAAAACGCGTTTAAAGCCATAAAAAGTTCATTTTGGCTCTCACACCTTAACTAAATGTTGTAGACTCAAACTTTTTGCTGTCATTAGTGTATGTTAGCAAAATGAAGATGATTCAAGCATTAATTTCATTGTGCTTTTGCTCATTTTGAAGATTTTGACATTTTCACCTGAAGTGTACAATCAGGGCTGAAAATGCATTTAAAGCCATAAAAAGTTCATTTTGGCTCTCACACCTTAACTAAATGTTGTAGACTCAAACTTTTTGCTGTCATTAGTGTATTTTAGCAAAATGAAGATGATTCAAGCATTAATTTCATTGTGCTTTTGCTCATTTTGAAGATTTTGACATTTTCACCTGAAGTGTACAATCGGGCTGAAAATGCATTTAAAGCCATAAAAAATTCATTTTGGCTCTCACACCTTAACTAAATGTTGTAGACTCAAACTTTTTGCTGTCATTAGTGTATTTTAGCAAAATGAAGATGATTCAAGCATTAATTTCATTGTGCTTTTGCTCATTTTGAAGATTTTGACATTTTCACCTGAAGTGTACAATCGGGCTGAAAATGCATTTAAAGCCATAAAAAGTTCATTTTGGCTCTCACACCTTAACTAAATGTTGTAGACTCAAACTTTTTGCTGTCATTAGTGTATTTTTGCAAAATGAAGATGATTCAAGCATTAATTTCATTGTGCTTTTGCTCATTTTGAAGATTTTGACATTTTCACCTGAAGTGTACAATCGGGCTGAAAATGCATTTAAAGCCATAAAAAGTTCATTTTGGCTCTCACACCTTAACTAAATGTTGTAGACTCAAACTTTTTGCTGTCATTAGTGTATGTTAGCAAATGAAGATGATTCAAGCATTAATTTCATTGTGCTTTTGCTCATTTTGAAGATTTTGACATTTTCACCTGAAGTGTACAATCAGGCTGAAAATGCATTTAAAGCCATAAAAAGTTCATTTTGGCTCTCACACCTTAACTAAATGTTGTAGACTCAAACTTTTTGCTGTCATTAGTGTATGTTAGCAAAATGAAGATGATTCAAGCATTAATTTCATTGTGCTTTTGCTCATTTTGAAGATTTTGACATTTTCACCTGAAGTGTACAATCGGGCTGAAAATGCATTTAAAGCCATAAAAAGTTCATTTTGGCTCTCACACCTTAACTAAATGTTGTAGACTCAAACTTTTTGCTGTCATTAGTGTATTTTTGCAAAATGAAGATGATTCAAGCATTAATTTCATTGTGCTTTTGCTCATTTTGAAGATTTTGACATTTTCACCTGAAGTGTACAATCGGGCTGAAAATGCATTTAAAGCCATAAAAAGTTCATTTTGGCTCTCACACCTTAACTAAATGTTGTAGACTCAAACTTTTTGCTGTCATTAGTGTATGTTAGCAAAATGAAGATGATTCAAGCATTAATTTCATTGTGCTTTTGCTCATTTTGAAGATTTTGACATTTTCACCTGAAGTGTACAATCAGGCTGAAAATGCATTTAAAGCCATAAAAAGTTCATTTTGGCTCTCACACCTTAACTAAATGTTGTAGACTCAAACTTTTTGCTGTCATTAGTGTATTTTAGCAAAATGAAGATGATTCAAGCATTAATTTCATTGTGCTTTTGCTCATTTTGAAGATTTTGACATTTTCACCTGAAGTGTACAATCGGGCTGAAAATGCATTTAAAGCCATAAAAAGTTCATTTTGGCTCTCACACCTTAACTAAATGTTGTAGACTCAAACTTTTTGCTGTCATTAGTGTATTTTAGCAAAATGAAGATGATTCAAGCATTAATTTCATTGTGCTTTTGCTCATTTTGAAGATTTTGACATTTTCACCTGAAGTGTACAATCGGGCTGAAAATGCATTTAAAGCCATAAAAGCATAAAAAGTTCATTTTGGCTCTCACACCTTAACTAAATGTTGTAGACTCAAACTTTTTGCTGTCATTAGTGTATTTTAGCAAAATGAAGATGATTCAAGCATTAATTTCATTGTGCTTTTGCTCATTTTGAAGATTTTGACATTTTCACCTGAAGTGTACAATCGGGCTGAAAATGCATTTAAAGCCATAAAAAGTTCATTTTGGCTCTCACACCTTAACTAAATGTTGTAGACTCAAACTTTTTGCTGTCATTAGTGTATGTTAGCAAAATGAAGATGATTCAAGCATTAATTTCATTGTGCTTTTGCTCATTTGAAGATTTTGACATTTTCACCTGAAGTGTACAATCAGGCTGAAAATGCATTTAAAGCCATAAAAAGTTCATTTTGGCTCTCACACCTAACTAAATGTTGTAGACTCAAACTTTTTGCTGTCATTAGTGTATTTTAGCAAAATGAAGATGATTCAAGCATTAATTTCATTGTGCTTTTGCTCATTTTGAAGATTTTGACATTTTCACCTGAAGTGTACAATTAGGGGCTGAAAACGCGTTTAAAGCAATAAAAAGTTCATTTTGGCTCTCACACCTTAACTAAATGTTGTAGACTCAAACTTTTTGCTGTCATTAGTGTATGTTAGCAAAATGAAGATGATTCAAGCATTAATTTCATTGCGCTTTTGCTCATTTTGAAGATTTTGACATTTTCACCTGAAGTGTACAATTAGGGGCTGAAAACGCGTTTAAAGCAATAAAAAGTTCATTTGGCTCTCACACCTTAACTAAATGTTGTAGACTCAAACTTTTTGCTGTCATTAGTGTATGTTAGCAAAATGAAGATGATTCAAGCATTAATTTCATTGTGCTTTTGCTCATTTTGAAGATTTTGACATTTTCACCTGAAGTGTACAATCAGGCTGAAAATGCATTTAAAGCCATAAAAGTTCATTTTGGCTCTCACACCTTAACTAAATGTTGTAGACTCAAACTTTTGCTGTCATTAGTGTATTTTAGCAAAATGAAGATGATTCAAGCATTAATTTCATTGTGCTTTTGCTCATTTTGAAGATTTTGACATTTTCACCTGAAGTGTACAATCAGGCTGAAAATGCATTTAAAGCCATAAAAAGTTCATTTTGGCTCTCACACCTTAACTAAATGTTGTAGACTCAAACTTTTTGCTGTCATTAGTGTATTTTAGCAAAATGAAGATGATTCAAGCATTAATTTCATTGTGCTTTTGCTCATTTTGAAGATTTTGACATTTTCACCTGAAGTGTACAATCGGGCTGAAAATGCATTTAAAGCCATAAAAAGTTCATTTTGGCTCTCACACCTTAACTAAATGTTGTAGACTCAAACTTTTTGCTGTCATTAGTGTATTTTAGCAAAATGAAGATGATTCAAGCATTAATTTCATTGTGCTTTTGCTCATTTTGAAGATTTTGACATTTTCACCTGAAGTGTACAATCGGGCTGAAAATGCATTTAAAGCCATAAAAAGTTCATTTTGGCTCTCACACCTTAACTAAATGTTGTAGACTCAAACTTTTTGCTGTCATTAGTGTATTTTAGCAAAATGAAGATGATTCAAGCATTAATTTCATTGTGCTTTTGCTCATTTTGAAGATTTTGACATTTTCACCTGAAGTGTACAATCAGGCTGAAATGCATTTAAAGCCATAAAAAGTTCATTTTGGCTCTCACACCTTAACTAAATGTTGTAGACTCAAACTTTTTGCTGTCATTAGTGTATTTTAGCAAAATGAAGATGATTCAAGCATTAATTTCATTGTGCTTTTGCTCATTTTGAAGATTTTGACATTTTCACCTGAAGTGTACAATCAGGCTGAAAATGCATTTAAAGCCATAAAAAGTTCATTTTGGCTCTCACACCTTAACTAAATGTTGTAGACTCAAACTTTTTGCTGTCATTAGTGTATTTTAGCAAAATGAAGATGATTCAAGCATTAATTTCATTGTGCTTTTGCTCATTTTGAAGATTTTGACATTTTCACCTGAAGTGTACAATCGGGCTGAAAATGCATTTAAAGCCATAAAAAGTTCATTTTGGCTCTCACACCTTAACTAAATGTTGTAGACTCAAACTTTTTGCTGTCATTAGTGTATTTTTGCAAAATGAAGATGATTCAAGCATTAATTTCATTGTGCTTTTGCTCATTTTGAAGATTTTGACATTTTCACCTGAAGTGTACAATCGGGCTGAAAAAGCCATAAAAAGTTCATTTTGGCTCTCACACCTTAACTAAATGTTGTAGACTCAAACTTTTTGCTGTCATTAGTGTATGTTAGCAAATGAAGATGATTCAAGCATTAATTTCATTGTGCTTTTGCTCATTTTGAAGATTTTGACATTTTCACCTGAAGTGTACAATCAGGCTGAAAATGCATTTAAAGCCATAAAAAGTTCATTTTGGCTCTCACACCTTAACTAAATGTTGTAGACTCAAACTTTTTGCTGTCATTAGTGTATTTTAGCAAAATGAAGATGATTCAAGCATTAATTTCATTGTGCTTTTGCTCATTTTGAAGATTTTGACATTTTCACCTGAAGTGTACAATCAGGCTGAAAATGCATTTAAAGCCATAAAAAGTTCATTTTGGCTCTCACACCTTAACTAAATGTTGTAGACTCAAACTTTTTGCTGTCATTAGTATATTTTAGCAAAATGAAGATGATTCAAGCATTAATTTTATTGTGCTTTTGCTCATTTTGAGATTTTGACATTTTCACCTGAAATGTACAATCGGGCTGAAAATGCATTTAAAGCCATAAAAAGTTCATTTTGGCTCTCACACCTTAACTAAATGTTGTAGACTCAAACTTTTTGCTGTCATTAGTGTATGTTAGCAAAATGAAGATGATTCAAGCATTAATTTCATTGTGCTTTTGTTCATTTGAAGATTTTGACATTTTCACCTGAAGTGTACAATCAGGCTGAAAATGCATTTAAAGCCATAAAAAGTTCATTTTGGCTCTCACACCTTAACTAAATGTTGTAGACTCAAACTTTTTGCTGTCATTAGTGTATTTTAGCAAAATGAAGATGATTCAAGCATTAATTTCATTGTGCTTTTGCTCATTTTGAAGATTTTGACATTTTCACCTGAAGTGTACAATCAGGCTGAAAATGCATTTAAAGCCATAAAAAGTTCATTTTGGCTCTCACACCTTAACTAAATGTTGTAGACTCAAACTTTTTGCTGTCATTAGTGTATTTTAGCAAAATGAAGATGATTCAAGCATTAATTTCATTGTGCTTTTGCTCATTTTGAAGATTTTGACATTTTCACCTGAAGTGTACAATTAGGGGCTGAAAACGCGTTTAAAGCAATAAAAAGTTAATTTTGGCTCTCACACCTTAACTAAATGTTGTAGACTCAAACTTTTTGCTGTCATTAGTATATTTTAGCAAAATGAAGATGATTCAAGCATTAATTTTATTGTGCTTTTGCTCATTTTGAAGATTTTGACATTTTCACCTGAAGTGTACAATCGGGCTGAAATTGCATTTAAAGCCATAAAAAGTTCATTTTGGCTCTCACACCTTAACTAAATGTTGTAGACTCAAACTTTTTGCTGTCATTAGTGTATGTTAGCAAAATGAAGATGATTCAAGCATTAATTTCATTGTGCTTTTGTTCATTTTGAAGATTTTGACATTTTCACCTGAAGTGTACAATCAGGCTGAAAATGCATTTAAAGCCATAAAAAGTTCATTTTGGCTCTCACACCTTAACTAAATGTTGTAGACTCAAACTTTTTGCTGTCATTAGTGTATTTTAGCAAAATGAAGATGATTCAAGCATTAATTTCATTGTGCTTTTGCTCATTTTGAAGATTTTGACATTTTCACCTGAAGTGTACAATCAGGCTGAAAATGCATTTAAAGCCATAAAAAGTTCATTTTGGCTCTCACACCTTAACTAAATGTTGTAGACTCAAACTTTTTGCTGTCATTAGTGTATTTTAGCAAAATGAAGATGATTCAAGCATTAATTTCATT
The DNA here is from genome assembly GCF_054856555.1 of Leptonotus elevatus. Classification (NCBI taxonomy): domain Eukaryota; kingdom Metazoa; phylum Chordata; class Actinopteri; order Syngnathiformes; family Syngnathidae; genus Leptonotus; species Leptonotus elevatus. Next base: position 16,760 of record NW_028233640.1, on the reverse strand, counting down.
GTGCTTTTGCTCATTTTGAAGATTTTGACATTTTCACCTGAAGTGTACAATCGGGCTGAAAATGCATTTAAAGCCATAAAAAGTTCATTTTGGCTCTCACACCTTAACTAAATGTTGTAGACTCAAACTTTTTGCTGTCATTAGTATATTTTAGCACAATGAAGATGATTCAAGCATTAATTTTATTGTGCTTTTGCTCATTTTGAAGATTTTGACATTTTCACCTGAAGTGTACAATTAGGGGCTGAAAACGCGTTTAAAGCAATAAAAAGTTCATTTTGGCTCTCACACCTTAACTAAATGTTGTAGACTCAAACTTTTTGCTGTCATTAGTATATTTTAGCAAAATGAAGATGATTCAAGCATTAATTTTATTGTGCTTTTGCTCATTTTGAAGATTTTGACATTTTCACCTGAAGTGTACAATCGGGCTGAAAATGCATTTAAAGCCATAAAAAGTTCATTTTGGCTCTCACACCTTAACTAAATGTTGTAGACTCAAACTTTTTGCTGTCATTAGTGTATGTTAGCAAAATGAAGATGATTCAAGCATTAATTTCATTGTGCTTTTGCTCATTTTGAAGATTTTGACATTTTCACCTGAAGTGTACAATCAGGCTGAAAATGCATTTAAAGCCATAAAAAGTTCATTTTGGCTCTCACACCTTAACTAAATGTTGTAGACTCAAACTTTTTGCTGTCATTAGTGTATTTTAGCAAAATGAAGATGATTCAAGCATTAATTTCATTGTGCTTTTGCTCATTTTGAAGATTTTGACATTTTCACCTGAAGTGTACAATCGGGCTGAAAATGCATTTAAAGCCATAAAAAGTTCATTTTGGCTCTCACACCTTAACTAAATGTTGTAGACTCAAACTTTTTGCTGTCATTAGTATATTTTAGCAAAATGAAGATGATTCAAGCATTAATTTTATTGTACTTTTGCTCATTTTGAAGATTTTGACATTTTCACCTGAAGTGTACAATCGGGCTGAAAATGCATTTAAAGCCATAAAAAGTTCATTTTGGCTCTCACACCTTAACTAAATGTTGTAGACTCAAACTTTTTGCTGTCATTAGTGTATTTTAGCAAAATGAAGATGATTCAAGCATTAATTTCATTGTGCTTTTGCTCATTTTGAAGATTTTGACATTTTCACCTGAAGTGTACAATCAGGCTGAAAATGCATTTAAAGCCATAAAAAGTTCATTTTGGCTCTCACACCTTAACTAAATGTTGTAGACTCAAACTTTTTGCTGTCATTAGTGTATGTTAGCAAAATGAAGATGATTCAAGCATTAATTTCATTGTGCTTTTGCTCATTTTGAAGATTTTGACATTTTCACCTGAAGTGTACAATCAGGCTGAAAATGCATTTAAAGCCATAAAAAGTTCATTTTGGCTCTCACACCTTAACTAAATGTTGTAGACTCAAACTTTTTGCTGTCATTAGTGTAATTTAGCAAAATGAAGATGATTCAAGCATTAATTTCACTGTGCTTTTGCTCATTTTGAAGATTTTGACATTTTCACCTGAAGTGTACAATTAGGGGCTGAAAACGCGTTTAAAGCAATAAAAAGTTCATTTTGGCTCTCACACCTTAACTAAATGTTGTAGACTCAAACTTTTTGCTGTCATTAGTATATTTTAGCAAAATGAAGATGATTCAAGCATTAATTTCATTGTGCTTTTGCTCATTTTGAAGATTTTGACATTTTCACCTGAAGTGTACAATCAGGCTGAAAATGCATTTAAAGCCATAAAAAGTTCATTTTGGCTCTCACACCTTAACTAAATGTTGTAGATTCAAACTTTTTGCTGTCATTAGTGTATTTTAGCAAAATGAAGATGATTCAAGCATTAATTTCATTGTGCTTTTGCTCATTTTGAAGATTTTGACATTTTCACCTGAAGTGTACAATTAGGGGCTGAAAACGCGTTTAAAGCAATAAAAAGTTCATTTTGGCTCTCACACCTTAACTAAATGTTGTAGACTCAAACTTTTTGCTGTCATTAGTGTATTTTAGCAAAATGAAGATGATTCAAGCATTAATTTCATTGTGCTTTTGCTCATTTTGAAGATTTTGACATTTTCACCTGAAGTGTACAATCGGGCTGAAAATGCATTTAAAGCCATAAAAAGTTCATTTTGGCTCTCACACCTTAACTAAATGTTGTAGACTCAAACTTTTTGCTGTCCTTAGTGTATTTTAGCAAAATGAAGATGATTCAAGCATTAATTTCATTGTGCTTTTGCTCATTTTGAAGATTTTGACATTTTCACCTGAAGTGTACAATCGGGCTGAAAATGCATTTAAAGCCATAAAAAGTTCATTTTGGCTCTCACACCTTAACTAAATGTTGTAGACTCAAACTTTTTGCTGTCATTAGTATATTTTAGCAAAATGAAGATGATTCAAGCATTAATTTTATTGTACTTTTGCTCATTTTGAAGATTTTGACATTTTCACCTGAAGTGTACAATCGGGCTGAAAATGCATTTAAAGCCATAAAAAGTTCATTTTGGCTCTCACACCTTAACTAAATGTTGTAGACTCAAACTTTTTGCTGTCATTAGTGTATTTTAGCAAAATGAAGATGATTCAAGCATTAATTTCATTGTGCTTTTGCTCATTTTGAAGATTTTGACATTTTCACCTGAAGTGTACAATCAGGCTGAAAATGCATTTAAAGCCATAAAAAGTTCATTTTGGCTCTCACACCTTAACTAAATGTTGTAGACTCAAACTTTTTGCTGTCATTAGTGTATGTTAGCAAAATGAAGATGATTCAAGCATTAATTTCATTGTGCTTTTGCTCATTTTGAAGATTTTGACATTTTCACCTGAAGTGTACAATCAGGCTGAAAATGCATTTAAAGCCATAAAAAGTTCATTTTGGCTCTCACACCTTAACTAAATGTTGTAGACTCAAACTTTTTGCTGTCATTAGTGTAATTTAGCAAAATGAAGATGATTCAAGCATTAATTTCACTGTGCTTTTGCTCATTTTGAAGATTTTGACATTTTCACCTGAAGTGTACAATTAGGGGCTGAAAACGCGTTTAAAGCAATAAAAAGTTCATTTTGGCTCTCACACCTTAACTAAATGTTGTAGACTCAAACTTTTTGCTGTCATTAGTATATTTTAGCAAAATGAAGATGATTCAAGCATTAATTTCATTGTGCTTTTGCTCATTTTGAAGATTTTGACATTTTCACCTGAAGTGTACAATCAGGCTGAAAATGCATTTAAAGCCATAAAAAGTTCATTTTGGCTCTCACACCTTAACTAAATGTTGTAGATTCAAACTTTTTGCTGTCATTAGTGTATTTTAGCAAAATGAAGATGATTCAAGCATTAATTTCATTGTGCTTTTGCTCATTTTGAAGATTTTGACATTTTCACCTGAAGTGTACAATTAGGGGCTGAAAACGCGTTTAAAGCAATAAAAAGTTCATTTTGGCTCTCACACCTTAACTAAATGTTGTAGACTCAAACTTTTTGCTGTCATTAGTGTATTTTAGCAAAATGAAGATGATTCAAGCATTAATTTCATTGTGCTTTTGCTCATTTTGAAGATTTTGACATTTTCACCTGAAGTGTACAATCGGGCTGAAAATGCATTTAAAGCCATAAAAAGTTCATTTTGGCTCTCACACCTTAACTAAATGTTGTAGACTCAAACTTTTTGCTGTCATTAGTGTATTTTAGCAAAATGAAGATGATTCAAGCATTAATTTCATTGTGCTTTTGCTCATTTTGAAGATTTTGACATTTTCACCTGAAGTGTACAATCGGGCTGAAAATGCATTTAAAGCCATAAAAAGTTCATTTTGGCTCTCACACCTTAACTAAATGTTGTAGACTCAAACTTTTTGCTGTCATTAGTATATTTTAGCAAAATGAAGATGATTCAAGCATTAATTTTATTGTACTTTTGCTCATTTTGAAGATTTTGACATTTTCACCTGAAGTGTACAATCGGGCTGAAAATACATTTAAAGCCATAAAAAGTTCATTTTGGCTCTCACACCTTAACTAAATGTTGTAGACTCAAACTTTTTGCTGTCATTAGTGTATTTTAGCAAAATGAAGATGATTCAAGCATTAATTTCATTGTGCTTTTGCTCATTTTGAAGATTTTGACATTTTCACCTGAAGTGTACAATCAGGCTGAAAATGCATTTAAAGCCATAAAAAGTTCATTTTGGCTCTCACACCTTAACTAAATGTTGTAGACTCAAACTTTTTGCTGTCATTAGTGTATGTTAGCAAAATGAAGATGATTCAAGCATTAATTTCATTGTGCTTTTGCTCATTTTGAAGATTTTGACATTTTCACCTGAAGTGTACAATCAGGCTGAAAATGCATTTAAAGCCATAAAAAGTTCATTTTGGCTCTCACACCTTAACTAAATGTTGTAGACTCAAACTTTTTGCTGTCATTAGTGTAATTTAGCAAAATGAAGATGATTCAAGCATTAATTTCACTGTGCTTTTGCTCATTTTGAAGATTTTGACATTTTCACCTGAAGTGTACAATTAGGGGCTGAAAACGCGTTTAAAGCAATAAAAAGTTCATTTTGGCTCTCACACCTTAACTAAATGTTGTAGACTCAAACTTTTTGCTGTCATTAGTATATTTTAGCAAAATGAAGATGATTCAAGCATTAATTTCATTGTGCTTTTGCTCATTTTGAAGATTTTGACATTTTCACCTGAAGTGTACAATCAGGCTGAAAATGCATTTAAAGCCATAAAAAGTTCATTTTGGCTCTCACACCTTAACTAAATGTTGTAGATTCAAACTTTTTGCTGTCATTAGTGTATTTTAGCAAAATGAAGATGATTCAAGCATTAATTTCATTGTGCTTTTGCTCATTTTGAAGATTTTGACATTTTCACCTGAAGTGTACAATTAGGGGCTGAAAACGCGTTTAAAGCAATAAAAAGTTCATTTTGGCTCTCACACCTTAACTAAATGTTGTAGACTCAAACTTTTTGCTGTCATTAGTGTATGTTAGCAAAATGAAGATGATTCAAGCATTAATTTCATTGTGCTTTTGCTCATTTTGAAGATTTTGACATTTTCACCTGAAGTGTACAATTAGGGGCTGAAAACGCGTTTAAAGCAATAAAAAGTTCATTTTGGCTCTCACACCTTAACTAAATGTTGTAGACTCAAACTTTTTGCTGTCATTAGTGTATGTTAGCAAAATGAAGATGATTCAAGCATTAATTTCATTGTGCTTTTGCTCATTTTGAAGATTTTGACATTTTCACCTGAAGTGTACAATCAGGCTGAAAATGCATTTAAAGCCATAAAAAGTTCATTTTGGCTCTCACACCTTAACTAAATGTTGTAGACTCAAACTTTTTGCTGTCATTAGTGTATTTTAGCAAAATGAAGATGATTCAAGCATTAATTTCATTGTGCTTTTGCTCATTTTGAAGATTTTGACATTTTCACCTGAAGTGTACAATTAGGGGCTGAAAACGCGTTTAAAGCAATAAAAAGTTCATTTTGGCTCTCACACCTTAACTAAATGTTGTAGACTCAAACTTTTTGCTGTCATTAGTATATTTTAGCAAAATGAAGATGATTCAAGCATTAATTTCATTGTGCTTTTGCTCATTTTGAAGATTTTGACATTTTCACCTGAAGTGTACAATCAGGCTGAAAATGCATTTAAAGCCATAAAAAGTTCATTTTGGCTCTCACACCTTAACTAAATTTTGTAGACTCAAACTTTTTGCTGTCATTAGTATATTTTAGCAAAATGAAGATGATTCAAGCATTAATTTTATTGTGCTTTTGCTCATTTTGAAGATTTTGACATTTTCACCTGAAGTGTACAATCGGGCTGAAAATGCATTTAAAGCCATAAAAAGTTCATTTTGGCTCTCACACCTTAACTAAATGTTGTAGACTCAAACTTTTTGCTGTCATTAGTGTATTTTTGCAAAATGAAGATGATTCAAGCATTAATTTCATTGTGCTTTTGCTCATTTTGAAGATTTTGACATTTTCACCTGAAGTGTACAATCAGGCTGAAAATGCATTTAAAGCCATAAAAAGTTCATTTTGGCTCTCACACCTTAACTAAATGTTGTAGACTCAAACTTTTTGCTGTCTAGTGTATTTTAGCAAAATGAAGATGATTCAAGCATTAATTTCATTGTGCTTTTGCTCATTTTGAAGATTTTGACATTTTCACCTGAAGTGTACAATCGGGCTGAAAATGCATTTAAAGCCATAAAAAGTTCATTTTGGCTCTCACACCTTAACTAAATGTTGTAGACTCAAACTTTTTGCTGTCATTAGTGTATGTTAGCAAAATGAAGATGATTCAAGCATTAATTTCATTGTGCTTTTGCTCATTTTGAAGATTTTGACATTTTCACCTGAAGTGTACAATCAGGCTGAAAATGCATTTAAAGCCATAAAAAGTTCATTTTGGCTCTCACACCTTAACTAAATTTTGTAGACTCAAACTTTTTGCTGTCATTAGTATATTTTAGCAAAATGAAGATGATTCAAGCATTAATTTTATTGTGCTTTTGCTCATTTTGAAGATTTTGACATTTTCACCTGAAGTGTACAATCGGGCTGAAAATGCATTTAAAGCCATAAAAAGTTCATTTTGGCTCTCACACCTTAACTAAATGTTGTAGACTCAAACTTTTTGCTGTCATTAGTGTATTTTAGCAAAATGAAGATGATTCAAGCATTAATTTCATTGTGCTTTTGCTCATTTTGAAGATTTTGACATTTTCACCTGAAGTGTACAATCAGGCTGAAAATGCATTTAAAGCCATAAAAAGTTCATTTTGGCTCTCACACCTTAACTAAATGTTGTAGACTCAAACTTTTTGCTGTCATTAGTGTATGTTAGCAAAATGAAGATGATTCAAGCATTAATTTCATTGTGCTTTTGCTCATTTTGAAGATTTTGACATTTTCACCTGAAGTGTACAATCAGGCTGAAAATGCATTTAAAGCCATAAAAAGTTCATTTTGGCTCTCACACCTTAACTAAATGTTGTAGACTCAAACTTTTTGCTGTCATTAGTGTAATTTAGCAAAATGAAGATGATTCAAGCATTAATTTCATTGTGCTTTTGCTCATTTTGAAGATTTTGACATTTTCACCTGAAGTGTGCAATTAGGGGCTGAAAACGCGTTTAAAGCAATAAAAAGTTCATTTTGGCTCTCACACCTTAACTAAATGTTGTAGACTCAAACTTTTTGCTGTCATTAGTATATTTTAGCAAAATGAAGATGATTCAAGCATTAATTTCATTGTGCTTTTGCTCATTTTGAAGATTTTGACATTTTCACCTGAAGTGTACAATCGGGCTGAAAATGCATTTAAAGCCATAAAAAGTTCATTTTGGCTCTCAAACCTTAACTAAATGTTGTAGACTCAAACTTTTTGCTGTCATTAGTGTATTTTAGCAAAATGAAGATGATTCAAGCATTAATTTCATTGTGCTTTTGCTCATTTTGAAGATTTTGACATTTTCACCTGAAGTGTACAATCGGGCTGAAAATGCATTTAAAGCAATAAAAAGTTCATTTCGGCTCTCACACCTTAACCAAATGTTGTAGATTCAAACTTTTTGCTGTCATTAGTGTATTTTAGCAAAATGAAGATGATTCAAGCATTAATTTCATTGTGCTTTTGCTCATTTTGAAGATTTTGACATTTTCACCTGAAGTGTACAATTAGGGGCTGAAAACGCGTTTAAAGCAATAAAAAGTTCATTTTGGCTCTCACACCTTAACTAAATGTTGTAGACTCAAACTTTTTGCTGTCATTAGTATATTTTAGCAAAATGAAGATGATTCAAGCATTAATTTTATTGTGCTTTTGCTCATTTTGAAGATTTTGACATTTTCACCTGAAGTGTACAATCGGGCTGAAAATGCATTTAAAGCCATAAAAAGTTCATTTTGGCTCTCACACCTTAACTAAATGTTGTAGACTCAAACTTTTTGCTGTCATTAGTGTATGTTAGCAAAATGAAGATGATTCAAGCATTAATTTCATTGTGCTTTTGCTCATTTTGAAGATTTTGACATTTTCACCTGAAGTGTACAATCAGGCTGAAAATGCATTTAAAGCCATAAAAAGTTCATTTTGGCTCTCACACCTTAACTAAATGTTGTAGACTCAAACTTTTTGCTGTCATTAGTGTATGTTAGCAAAATGAAGATGATTCAAGCATTAATTTCATTGTGCTTTTGCTCATTTTGAAGATTTTGACATTTTCACCTGAAGTGTACAATCAGGCTGAAAATGCATTTAAAGCCATAAAAAGTTCATTTTGGCTCTCACACCTTAACTAAATGTTGTAGATTCAAACTTTTTGCTGTCATTAGTGTATTTTAGCAAAATGAAGATGATTCAAGCATTAATTTCATTGTGCTTTTGCTCATTTTGAAGATTTTGACATTTTCACCTGAAGTGTACAATCAGGCTGAAAATGCATTTAAAGCCATAAAAAGTTAATTTTGGCTCTCACACCTTAACTAAATGTTGTAGACTCAAACTTTTTGCTGTCATTAGTGTATTTTAGCAAAATGAAGATGATTCAAGCATTAATTTCATTGTGCTTTTGCTCATTTTGAAGATTTTGACATTTTCACCTGAAGTGTACAATCAGGCTGAAAATGCATTTAAAGCCATAAAAAGTTCATTTTGGCTCTCACACCTTAACTAAATGTTGTAGACTCAAACTTTTTGCTGTCATTAGTGTATTTTAGCAAAATGAAGATGATTCAAGCATTAATTTCATTGTGCTTTTGCTCATTTTGAAGATTTTGACATTTTCACCTGAAGTGTACAATTAGGGGCTGAAAACGCGTTTAAAGCAATAAAAAGTTCATTTTGGCTCTCACACCTTAACTAAATGTTGTAGACTCAAACTTTTTGCTGTCATTAGTGTATTTTAGCAAAATGAAGATGATTCAAGCATTAATTTCATTGTGCTTTTGCTCATTTTGAAGATTTTGACATTTTCACCTGAAGTGTACAATCGGGCTGAAAATGCATTTAAAGCCATAAAAAGTTCATTTTGGCTCTCACACCTTAACTAAATGTTGTAGACTCAAACTTTTTGCTGTCATTAGTGTATTTTAGCAAAATGAAGATGATTCAAGCATTAATTTCATTGTGCTTTTGCTCATTTTGAAGATTTTGACATTTTCACCTGAAGTGTACAATTAGGGGCTGAAAACGCGTTTAAAGCCATAAAAAGTTCATTTTGGCTCTCACACCTTAACTAAATGTTGTAGACTCAAACTTTTTGCTGTCATTAGTGTATGTTAGCAAAATGAAGATGATTCAAGCATTAATTTCATTGTGCTTTTGCTCATTTTGAAGATTTTGACATTTTCACCTGAAGTGTACAATCAGGCTGAAAATGCATTTAAAGCCATAAAAAGTTCATTTTGGCTCTCACACCTTAACTAAATGTTGTAGACTCAAACTTTTTGCTGTCATTAGTGTATTTTAGCAAAATGAAGATGATTCAAGCATTAATTTCATTGTGCTTTTGCTCATTTTGAAGATTTTGACATTTTCACCTGAAGTGTACAATCGGGCTGAAAATGCATTTAAAGCCATAAAAAATTCATTTTGGCTCTCACACCTTAACTAAATGTTGTAGACTCAAACTTTTTGCTGTCATTAGTGTATTTTTGCAAAATGAAGATGATTCAAGCATTAATTTCATTGTGCTTTTGCTCATTTTGAAGATTTTGACATTTTCACCTGAAGTGTACAATCGGGCTGAAAATGCATTTAAAGCCATAAAAAGTTCATTTTGGCTCTCACACCTTAACTAAATGTTGTAGACTCAAACTTTTTGCTGTCATTAGTGTATGTTAGCAAAATGAAGATGATTCAAGCATTAATTTCATTGTGCTTTTGCTCATTTTGAAGATTTTGACATTTTCACCTGAAGTGTACAATCAGGCTGAAAATGCATTTAAAGCCATAAAAAGTTCATTTTGGCTCTCACACCTTAACTAAATGTTGTAGACTCAAACTTTTTGCTGTCATTAGTGTATGTTAGCAAAATGAAGATGATTCAAGCATTAATTTCATTGTGCTTTTGCTCATTTTGAAGATTTTGACATTTTCACCTGAAGTGTACAATCGGGCTGAAAATGCATTTAAAGCCATAAAAAGTTCATTTTGGCTCTCACACCTTAACTAAATGTTGTAGACTCAAACTTTTTGCTGTCATTAGTGTATTTTTGCAAAATGAAGATGATTCAAGCATTAATTTCATTGTGCTTTTGCTCATTTTGAAGATTTTGACATTTTCACCTGAAGTGTACAATCGGGCTGAAAATGCATTTAAAGCCATAAAAAGTTCATTTTGGCTCTCACACCTTAACTAAATGTTGTAGACTCAAACTTTTTGCTGTCATTAGTGTATGTTAGCAAAATGAAGATGATTCAAGCATTAATTTCATTGTGCTTTTGCTCATTTTGAAGATTTTGACATTTTCACCTGAAGTGTACAATCGGGCTGAAAATGCATTTAAAGCCATAAAAAGTTCATTTTGGCTCTCACACCTTAACTAAATGTTGTAGACTCAAACTTTTTGCTGTCATTAGTGTATTTTAGCAAAATGAAGATGATTCAAGCATTAATTTCATTGTGCTTTTGCTCATTTTGAAGATTTTGACATTTTCACCTGAAGTGTACAATCGGGCTGAAAATGCATTTAAAGCCATAAAAAGTTCATTTTGGCTCTCACACCTTAACTAAATGTTGTAGACTCAAACTTTTTGCTGTCATTAGTGTATTTTAGCAAAATGAAGATGATTCAAGCATTAATTTCATTGTGCTTTTGCTCATTTTGAAGATTTTGACATTTTCACCTGAAGTGTACAATCGGGCTGAAAATGCATTTAAAGCCATAAAAAGTTCATTTTGGCTCTCACACCTTAACTAAATGTTGTAGACTCAAACTTTTTGCTGTCATTAGTGTATGTTAGCAAAATGAAGATGATTCAAGCATTAATTTCATTGTGCTTTTGCTCATTTTGAAGATTTTGACATTTTCACCTGAAGTGTACAATCAGGCTGAAAATGCATTTAAAGCCATAAAAAGTTCATTTTGGCTCTCACACCTTAACTAAATGTTGTAGACTCAAACTTTTTGCTGTCATTAGTGTATTTTAGCAAAATGAAGATGATTCAAGCATTAATTTCATTGTGCTTTTGCTCATTTTGAAGATTTTGACATTTTCACCTGAAGTGTACAATTAGGGGCTGAAAACGCGTTTAAAGCAATAAAAAGTTCATTTTGGCTCTCACACCTTAACTAAATGTTGTAGACTCAAACTTTTTGCTGTCATTAGTGTATGTTAGCAAAATGAAGATGATTCAAGCATTAATTTCATTGCGCTTTTGCTCATTTTGAAGATTTTGACATTTTCACCTGAAGTGTACAATTAGGGGCTGAAAACGCGTTTAAAGCAATAAAAAGTTCATTTTGGCTCTCACACCTTAACTAAATGTTGTAGACTCAAACTTTTTGCTGTCATTAGTGTATGTTAGCAAAATGAAGATGATTCAAGCATTAATTTCATTGTGCTTTTGCTCATTTTGAAGATTTTGACATTTTCACCTGAAGTGTACAATCAGGCTGAAAATGCATTTAAAGCCATAAAAAGTTCATTTTGGCTCTCACACCTTAACTAAATGTTGTAGACTCAAACTTTTTGCTGTCATTAGTGTATTTTAGCAAAATGAAGATGATTCAAGCATTAATTTCATTGTGCTTTTGCTCGTTTTGAAGATTTTGACATTTTCACCTGAAGTGTACAATCAGGCTGAAAATGCATTTAAAGCCATAAAAAGTTCATTTTGGCTCTCACACCTTAACTAAATGTTGTAGACTCAAACTTTTTGCTGTCATTAGTGTATTTTAGCAAAATGAAGATGATTCAAGCATTAATTTCATTGTGCTTTTGCTCATTTTGAAGATTTTGACATTTTCACCTGAAGTGTACAATCGGGCTGAAAATGCATTTAAAGCCATAAAAAGTTCATTTTGGCTCTCACACCTTAACTAAATGTTGTAGACTCAAACTTTTTGCTGTCATTAGTGTATTTTAGCAAAATGAAGATGATTCAAGCATTAATTTCATTGTGCTTTTGCTCATTTTGAAGATTTTGACATTTTCACCTGAAGTGTACAATCGGGCTGAAAATGCATTTAAAGCCATAAAAAGTTCATTTTGGCTCTCACACCTTAACTAAATGTTGTAGACTCAAACTTTTTGCTGTCATTAGTGTATTTTAGCAAAATGAAGATGATTCAAGCATTAATTTCATTGTGCTTTTGCTCATTTTGAAGATTTTGACATTTTCACCTGAAGTGTACAATCAGGCTGAAAATGCATTTAAAGCCATAAAAAGTTCATTTTGGCTCTCACACCTTAACTAAATGTTGTAGACTCAAACTTTTTGCTGTCATTAGTGTATTTTAGCAAAATGAAGATGATTCAAGCATTAATTTCATTGTGCTTTTGCTCATTTTGAAGATTTTGACATTTTCACCTGAAGTGTACAATCAGGCTGAAAATGCATTTAAAGCCATAAAAAGTTCATTTTGGCTCTCACACCTTAACTAAATGTTGTAGACTCAAACTTTTTGCTGTCATTAGTGTATTTTAGCAAAATGAAGATGATTCAAGCATTAATTTCATTGTGCTTTTGCTCATTTTGAAGATTTTGACATTTTCACCTGAAGTGTACAATCGGGCTGAAAATGCATTTAAAGCCATAAAAAGTTCATTTTGGCTCTCACACCTTAACTAAATGTTGTAGACTCAAACTTTTTGCTGTCATTAGTGTATTTTTGCAAAATGAAGATGATTCAAGCATTAATTTCATTGTGCTTTTGCTCATTTTGAAGATTTTGACATTTTCACCTGAAGTGTACAATCGGGCTGAAAATGCATTTAAAGCCATAAAAAGTTCATTTTGGCTCTCACACCTTAACTAAATGTTGTAGACTCAAACTTTTTGCTGTCATTAGTGTATGTTAGCAAAATGAAGATGATTCAAGCATTAATTTCATTGTGCTTTTGCTCATTTTGAAGATTTTGACATTTTCACCTGAAGTGTACAATCGGGCTGAAAATGCATTTAAAGCCATAAAAAGTTCATTTTGGCTCTCACACCTTAACTAAATGTTGTAGACTCAAACTTTTTGCTGTCATTAGTGTATTTTAGCAAAATGAAGATGATTCAAGCATTAATTTCATTGTGCTTTTGCTCATTTTGAAGATTTTGACATTTTCACCTGAAGTGTACAATCGGGCTGAAAATGCATTTAAAGCCATAAAAAGTTCATTTTGGCTCTCACACCTTAACTAAATGTTGTAGACTCAAACTTTTTGCTGTCATTAGTGTATTTTAGCAAAATGAAGATGATTCAAGCATTAATTTCATTGTGCTTTTGCTCATTTTGAAGATTTTGACATTTTCACCTGAAGTGTACAATCGGGCTGAAAATGCATTTAAAGCCATAAAAAGTTCATTTTGGCTCTCACACCTTAACTAAATGTTGTAGACTCAAACTTTTTGCTGTCATTAGTGTATGTTAGCAAAATGAAGATGATTCAAGCATTAATTTCATTGTGCTTTTGCTCATTTTGAAGATTTTGACATTTTCACCTGAAGTGTACAATCAGGCTGAAAATGCATTTAAAGCCATAAAAAGTTCATTTTGGCTCTCACACCTTAACTAAATGTTGTAGACTCAAACTTTTTGCTGTCATTAGTGTATTTTAGCAAAATGAAGATGATTCAAGCATTAATTTCATTGTGCTTTTGCTCATTTTGAAGATTTTGACATTTTCACCTGAAGTGTACAATTAGGGGCTGAAAACGCGTTTAAAGCAATAAAAAGTTCATTTTGGCTCTCACACCTTAACTAAATGTTGTAGACTCAAACTTTTTGCTGTCATTAGTGTATGTTAGCAAAATGAAGATGATTCAAGCATTAATTTCATTGCGCTTTTGCTCATTTTGAAGATTTTGACATTTTCACCTGAAGTGTACAATTAGGGGCTGAAAACGCGTTTAAAGCAATAAAAAGTTCATTTTGGCTCTCACACCTTAACTAAATGTTGTAGACTCAAACTTTTTGCTGTCATTAGTGTATGTTAGCAAAATGAAGATGATTCAAGCATTAATTTCATTGTGCTTTTGCTCATTTTGAAGATTTTGACATTTTCACCTGAAGTGTACAATCAGGCTGAAAATGCATTTAAAGCCATAAAAAGTTCATTTTGGCTCTCACACCTTAACTAAATGTTGTAGACTCAAACTTTTTGCTGTCATTAGTGTATTTTAGCAAAATGAAGATGATTCAAGCATTAATTTCATTGTGCTTTTGCTCATTTTGAAGATTTTGACATTTTCACCTGAAGTGTACAATCAGGCTGAAAATGCATTTAAAGCCATAAAAAGTTCATTTTGGCTCTCACACCTTAACTAAATGTTGTAGACTCAAACTTTTTGCTGTCATTAGTGTATTTTAGCAAAATGAAGATGATTCAAGCATTAATTTCATTGTGCTTTTGCTCATTTTGAAGATTTTGACATTTTCACCTGAAGTGTACAATCGGGCTGAAAATGCATTTAAAGCCATAAAAAGTTCATTTTGGCTCTCACACCTTAACTAAATGTTGTAGACTCAAACTTTTTGCTGTCATTAGTGTATTTTAGCAAAATGAAGATGATTCAAGCATTAATTTCATTGTGCTTTTGCTCATTTTGAAGATTTTGACATTTTCACCTGAAGTGTACAATCGGGCTGAAAATGCATTTAAAGCCATAAAAAGTTCATTTTGGCTCTCACACCTTAACTAAATGTTGTAGACTCAAACTTTTTGCTGTCATTAGTGTATTTTAGCAAAATGAAGATGATTCAAGCATTAATTTCATTGTGCTTTTGCTCATTTTGAAGATTTTGACATTTTCACCTGAAGTGTACAATCAGGCTGAAAATGCATTTAAAGCCATAAAAAGTTCATTTTGGCTCTCACACCTTAACTAAATGTTGTAGACTCAAACTTTTTGCTGTCATTAGTGTATTTTAGCAAAATGAAGATGATTCAAGCATTAATTTCATTGTGCTTTTGCTCATTTTGAAGATTTTGACATTTTCACCTGAAGTGTACAATCAGGCTGAAAATGCATTTAAAGCCATAAAAAGTTCATTTTGGCTCTCACACCTTAACTAAATGTTGTAGACTCAAACTTTTTGCTGTCATTAGTGTATTTTAGCAAAATGAAGATGATTCAAGCATTAATTTCATTGTGCTTTTGCTCATTTTGAAGATTTTGACATTTTCACCTGAAGTGTACAATCGGGCTGAAAATGCATTTAAAGCCATAAAAAGTTCATTTTGGCTCTCACACCTTAACTAAATGTTGTAGACTCAAACTTTTTGCTGTCATTAGTGTATTTTTGCAAAATGAAGATGATTCAAGCATTAATTTCATTGTGCTTTTGCTCATTTTGAAGATTTTGACATTTTCACCTGAAGTGTACAATCGGGCTGAAAAAGCCATAAAAAGTTCATTTTGGCTCTCACACCTTAACTAAATGTTGTAGACTCAAACTTTTTGCTGTCATTAGTGTATGTTAGCAAAATGAAGATGATTCAAGCATTAATTTCATTGTGCTTTTGCTCATTTTGAAGATTTTGACATTTTCACCTGAAGTGTACAATCAGGCTGAAAATGCATTTAAAGCCATAAAAAGTTCATTTTGGCTCTCACACCTTAACTAAATGTTGTAGACTCAAACTTTTTGCTGTCATTAGTGTATTTTAGCAAAATGAAGATGATTCAAGCATTAATTTCATTGTGCTTTTGCTCATTTTGAAGATTTTGACATTTTCACCTGAAGTGTACAATTAGGGGCTGAAAACGCGTTTAAAGCAATAAAAAGTTCATTTTGGCTCTCACACCTTAACTAAATGTTGTAGACTCAAACTTTTTGCTGTCATTAGTGTATGTTAGCAAAATGAAGATGATTCAAGCATTAATTTCATTGTGCTTTTGCTCATTTTGAAGATTTTGACATTTTCACCTGAAGTGTACAATCAGGCTGAAAATGCATTTAAAGCCATAAAAAGTTCATTTTGGCTCTCACACCTTAACTAAATGTTGTAGACTCAAACTTGTTGCTGTCATTAGTGTATGTTAGCAAAATGAAGATGATTCAAGCATTAATTTCATTGTGCTTTTGCTCATTTTGAAGATTTTGACATTTTCACCTGAAGTGTACAATCAGGCTGAAAATGCATTTAAAGCCATAAAAAGTTCATTTTGGCTCTCACACCTTAACTAAATGTTGTAGACTCAAACTTTTTGCTGTCATTAGTGTATTTTAGCAAAATGAAGATGATTCAAGCATTAATTTCATTGTGCTTTTGCTCATTTTGAAGATTTTGACATTTTCACCTGAAGTGTACAATCGGGCTGAAAATGCATTTAAAGCCATAAAAAGTTCATTTTGGCTCTCACACCTTAACTAAATGTTGTAGACTCAAACTTTTTGCTGTCATTAGTGTATTTTAGCAAAATGAAGATGATTCAAGCATTAATTTCATTGTGCTTTTGCTCATTTTGAAGATTTTGACATTTTCACCTGAAGTGTACAATCAGGCTGAAAATGCATTTAAAGCCATAAAAAGTTCATTTTG
>NW_028233639.1:22500-23862 GCF_054856555.1 Leptonotus elevatus | reverse complement strand
TGAGGAGGGGGAAAATGTGGCCAGTCAGGCCGACCTGAAGTGCCTCTTAGGCGGATAAGGGTTGGGCGAAACTCCCTTGGAAGTGGCACTCTGAAAAAATTTCCAAGTTTGGCTGACTTAGAAAAAATTCGAGAACCAGGATGAGGAGGGGGAAAATGTGGCCAGTCAGGCCGACCCGAAGTGCCTCTTAGGCGGATAGGGGTTGGGCGAAACTCCCTTGAAAGTGGCACTCTGAAAAAATTTCCAAGTTTGGCTGACTTAGAAAAAATTCGAGAACCAGGATGAGGAGGGGGAAAATGTGGCCAGTCAGGCCGACCCGAAGTGCCTCTTAGGCGGATAGGGGTTGGGCGAAACTCCCTTGAAAGTGGCACTCTGAAAAAATTTCCAAGTTTGGCTGACTTAGAAAAAATTCGAGAACCAGGATGAGGAGGGGGAAAATGTGGCCAGTCAGGCCGACCCGAAGTGCCTCTTAGGCGGATAGGGGTTGGGCGAAACTCCCTTGAAAGTGGCACTCTGAAAATATTTCCAAGTTTGGCTGACTTAGAAAAAATTCGAGAACCAGGATGAGGAGGGGGAAAATGTGGCCAGTCAGGCCGACCCGAAGTGCCTCTTAGGCGGATAGGGGTTGGGCGAAACTCCCTTGAAAGTGGCACTCTGAAAAAATTTCAAGTTTGGCTGACTTAGAAAAAATTCGAGAACCAGGATGAGGAGGGGGAAAATGTGGCCAGTCAGGCCGACCTGAAGTGCCTCTTAGGCGGATAGGGGTTGGGCGAAACTCCCTTGAAAGTGGCACTCTGAAAAAATTTCCAAGTTTGGCTGACTTAGAAAAAATTCGAGAACCAGGATGAGGAGGGGGAAAATGTGGCCAGTCAGGCCGACCTGAAGTGCCTCTTAGGCGGATAGGGGTTGGGCGAAACTCCCTTGAAAGTGGCACTCTGAAAAAATTTCCAAGTTGGGCTGACTTAGAAAAAATTCGAGAACCAGGCTGAGGAGGGGACCATCTGGCAAGGGAGTCCGACCTAAAGTGCATCTAAAGCGGATATGGGTTGGTCGAGCCTCCCTTGATTTGCCCTGGAGCTCCCACGTCTTAAAAAGGTCTCTCCTATAATTGTACACCAACCATTTTGAGGTTTGGGTGCAAACCTCTCGAATGGGGGGACTCGGTCCCCTATCTACAGCGCCCCTAATGACGACAGGTGGTACTGCGCCCCTGGTAGCCCGGCCATTGAAAATGAATGGGCCCATTCATTTCAATGGGGAATTTCGACCCCTGGTTGCCCGCCATTCATTTCAATGGGGAATTTCGACCCCTGGTCGCCCGCCATTCATTTCAATGGGGACTTTCGACCCCTGGTTGCCCGC
>NW_028233639.1:7500-10000 GCF_054856555.1 Leptonotus elevatus | reverse complement strand
GATGAGGAGGGGGAAAATGTGGCCAGTCAGGCCGACCTGAAGTGCCTCTTAGGCGGATAGGGGTTGGGCGAAACTCCCTTGAAAGTGGCACTCTGAAAATATTTCCAAGTTGGGCTGACTTAGAAAAAATTCGAGAACCAGGATGAGGAGGGGGAAAATGTGGCCAGTCAGGCCGACCTGAAGTGCCTCTTAGGCGGATAAGGGTTGGGCGAAACTCCCTTGAAAGTGGCACTCTGAAAAAATTTCCAAGTTTGGCTGACTTAGAAAAAATTCGAGAACCAGGATGAGGAGGGGGAAAATGTGGCCAGTCAGGCCGACCCGAAGTGCCTCTTAGGCGGATAGGGGTTGGGCGAAACTCCCTTGAAAGTGGCACTCTGAAAAAATTTCCAAGTTTGGCTGACTTAGAAAAAATTCGAGAACCAGGATGAGGAGGGGGAAAATGTGGCCAGTCAGGCCGACCCGAAGTGCCTCTTAGGCGGATAGGGGTTGGGCGAAACTCCCTTGAAAGTGGCACTCTGAAAAAATTTCCAAGTTTGGCTGACTTAGAAAAAATTCGAGAACCAGGATGAGGAGGGGGGAAATGTGGCCAGTCAGGCCGACCCGAAGTGCCTCTTAGGCGGATAGGGGTTGGGCGAAACTCCCTTGAAAGTGGCACTCTGAAAAAATTTCCAAGTTTGGCTGACTTAGAAAAAATTCGAGAACCAGGATGAGGAGGGGGAAAATGTGGCCAGTCAGGCCGACCCGAAGTGCCTCTTAGGCGGATAGGGGTTGGGCGAAACTCCCTTGAAAGTGGCACTCTGAAAAAATTTCCAAGTTTGGCTGACTTAGAAAAAATTCGAGAACCAGGATGAGGAGGGGGAAAATGTGGCCAGTCAGGCCGACCTGAAGTGCCTCTTAGGCGGATAGGGGTTGGGCGAAACTCCCTTGAAAGTGGCACTCTGAAAATATTTCCAAGTTGGGCTGACTTAGAAAAAATTCGAGAACCAGGCTGAGGAGGGGACCATCTGGCAAGGGAGTCCGACCTAAAGTGCATCTAAAGCGGATATGGGTTGGTCGAGCCTCCCTTGATTTGCCCTGGAGCTCCCACGTCTTAAAAAGGTCTCTCCTATAATTGTACACCAACCATTTTGAGGTTTGGGTGCAAACCTCTCGAATGGGGGGACTCGGTCCCCTATCTACAGCGCCCCTAATGACGACAGGTGGTACTGCGCCCCTGGTAGCCCGGCCATTGAAAATGAATGGGCCCATTCATTTCAATGGGGAATTTCGACCCCTGGTTGCCCGCCATTCATTTCAATGGGGAATTTCGACCCCTGGTCGCCCGCCATTCATTTCAATGGGGACTTTCGACCCCTGGTTGCCCGCCATTCATTTCAATGGGGGATTTCGACCCCTGGTCGCCCGCCATTCATTTCAATGGGGGATTTCGACCCCTGGTAGCCCGCCATTCATTTCAATGGGGGACTACGACCCCTGGTAGCCCGCCATTCATTTCAATGGGGGACTTGGACCCCTGGTAGCCCGCCATTCATTTCAATGGGGGATTTCGACCCCTGGTCGCCCGCCATTCATTTCAATGGGGGATTTCGACCCCTGGTAGCCCGCCATTCATTTCAATGGGGGACTTCGACCCCTGGTTGCCCGCCATTCATTTCAATGGGGGATTTCGACCCCTGGTCGCCCGCCATTCATTTCAATGGGGGATTTCGACCCCTGGTAGCCCGCCATTCATTTCAATGGGGGACTTGGACCCCTGGTAGCCCGCCATTCATTTCAATGGGGGATTTCGACCCCTGGTCGCCCGCCATTCATTTCAATGGGGGATTTCGACCCCTGGTAGCCCGCCATTCATTTCAATGGGGGACTTCGACCCCTGGTTGCCCGCCATTCATTTCAATGGGGGATTTCGACCCCTGGTCGCCCGCCATTCATTTCAATGGGGGATTTCGACCCCTGGTAGCCCGCCATTCATTTCAATGGGGGACTTCGACCCCTGGTTGCCCGCCATTCATTTCAATGGGGGACTTCGACCCCTGGTTGCCCGCCATTCATTTCAATGGGGGATTTCGACCCCTGGTCGCCCGCCATTCATTTCAATGGGAAATTTCGACCCCTGGTAGCCCGCCATTCATTTCAATGGGGGACTTCGACCCCTGGTTGCCCGCCATTCATTTCAATGGGGGACTTCGACCCCTGGTTGCCCGCCATTCATTTCAATGGGGGATTTCGACCCCTGGTTGCCCGGCATTCGTTCCTATGTGGCGGGGGATTTCAACCCCAGGTCGCCCTCGTGTGGTTCTTTTTGGCGCAGCTGACGGGCTCCGCTGCTCATGGAGGTTTGCTAGTGGAGGATAACCCCCTGCCTGGGCAACTCGAACGCCCGGCATTCGTTCCTATGTGGCGGGGGATTTCAACCCCAGGCCGCCCTCGTGCGGTTCTTTTTGGCGCAGCTGACGGGCTCCGCTGCTCATGGAGGTTTGCTAGTGGAGGATAACCCCCT
>NW_028233638.1:15000-24050 GCF_054856555.1 Leptonotus elevatus | reverse complement strand
GTGCCACTTTCAAGGGAGTTTCGCCCAACCCCTATCCGCCTAAGAGGCACTTCAGGTCGGCCTGACTGGCCACATTTTCCCCCTCCTCATCCTGGTTCTCGAATTTTTTCTAAGTCAGCCAAACTTGGAAATTTTTTCAGAGTGCCACTTTCAAGGGAGTTTCGCCCAACCCCTATCCGCCTAAGAGGCACTTCGGGTCGGCCTGACTGGCCACATTTTCCCCCTCCTCATCCTGGTTCTCGAATTTTTTCTAAGTCAGCCAAACTTGGAAATTTTTTCAGAGTGCCACTTTCAAGGGAGTTTCGCCCAACCCCTATCCGCCTAAGAGGCACTTCAGGTCGGCCTGACTGGCCACATTTTCCCCCTCCTCATCCTGGTTCTCGAATTTTTTCTAAGTCAGCCAAACTTGGAAATTTTTTCAGAGTGCCACTTTCAAGGGAGTTTCGCCCAACCCCTATCCGCCTAAGAGGCACTTCGGGTCGGCCTGACTGGCCACATTTTCCCCCTCCTCATCCTGGTTCTCGAATTTTTTCTAAGTCAGCCAAACTTGGAAATTTTTTCAGAGTGCCACTTTCAAGGGAGTTTCGCCCAACCCCTATCCGCCTAAGAGGCACTTCAGGTCGGCCTGACTGGCCACATTTTCCCCCTCCTCATCCTGGTTCTCGAATTTTTTCTAAGTCAGCCAAACTTGGAAATTTTTTCAGAGTGCCACTTTCAAGGGAGTTTCGCCCAACCCCTATCCGCCTAAGAGGCACTTCGGGTCGGCCTGACTGGCCACATTTTCCCCCTCCTCATCCTGGTTCTCGAATTTTTTCTAAGTCAGCCAAACTTGGAAATTTTTTCAGAGTGCCACTTTCAAGGGAGTTTCGCCCAACCCCTATCCGCCTAAGAGGCACTTCAGGTCGGCCTGACTGGCCACATTTTCCCCCTCCTCATCCTGGTTCTCGAATTTTTTCTAAGTCAGCCAAACTTGGAAATTTTTTCAGAGTGCCACTTTCAAGGGAGTTTCGCCCAACCCCTATCCGCCTAAGAGGCACTTCGGGTCGGCCTGACTGGCCACATTTTCCCCCTCCTCATCCTGGTTCTCGAATTTTTTCTAAGTCAGCCAAACTTGGAAATTTTTTCAGAGTGCCACTTTCAAGGGAGTTTCGCCCAACCCCTATCCGCCTAAGAGGCACTTCAGGTCGGCCTGACTGGCCACATTTTCCCCCTCCTCATCCTGGTTCTCGAATTTTTTCTAAGTCAGCCAAACTTGGAAATTTTTTCAGAGTGCCACTTTCAAGGGAGTTTCGCCCAACCCCTATCCGCCTAAGAGGCACTTCGGGTCGGCCTGACTGGCCACATTTTCCCCCTCCTCATCCTGGTTCTCGAATTTTTTCTAAGTCAGCCAAACTTGGAAATTTTTTCAGAGTGCCACTTTCAAGGGAGTTTCGCCCAACCCCTATCCGCCTAAGAGGCACTTCAGGTCGGCCTGACTGGCCACATTTTCCCCCTCCTCATCCTGGTTCTCGAATTTTTTCTAAGTCAGCCAAACTTGGAAATTTTTTCAGAGTGCCACTTTCAAGGGAGTTTCGCCCAACCCCTATCCGCCTAAGAGGCACTTCGGGTCGGCCTGACTGGCCACATTTTCCCCCTCCTCATCCTGGTTCTCGAATTTTTTCTAAGTCAGCCAAACTTGGAAATTTTTTCAGAGTGCCACTTTCAAGGGAGTTTCGCCCAACCCTTATCCGCCTAAGAGGCACTTCAGGTCGGCCTGACTGGCCACATTTTCCCCCTCCTCATCCTGGTTCTCGAATTTTTTCTAAGTCAGCCAAACTTGGAAATTTTTTCAGAGTGCCACTTTCAAGGGAGTTTCGCCCAACCCTTATCCGCCTAAGAGGCACTTCAGGTCGGCCTGACTGGCCACATTTTCCCCCTCCTCATCCTGGTTCTCGAATTTTTTCTAAGTCAGCCAAACTTGGAAATTTTTTCAGAGTGCCACTTTCAAGGGAGTTTCGCCCAACCCCTATCCGCCTAAGAGGCACTTCGGGTCGGCCTGACTGGCCACATTTTCCCCCTCCTCATCCTGGTTCTCGAATTTTTTCTAAGTCAGCCAAACTTGGAAATTTTTTCAGAGTGCCACTTTCAAGGGAGTTTCGCCCAACCCTTATCCGCCTAAGAGGCACTTCGGGTCGGCCTGACTGGCCACATTTTCCCCCTCCTCATCCTGGTTCTCGAATTTTTTCTAAGTCAGCCAAACTTGGAAATTTTTTCAGAGTGCCACTTCCAAGGGAGTTTCGCCCAATCCCTATCCGACTTAGAGGCACTTCGGGTCGGCCTCCCTGGCCAGATTTTCCCCCTCCTCAGCCCCGGTTCTCAAATTTTTTTCCAAGTCGGCCGATCTTCCGGATATTTTCAGAGCGCCGCCCCCGGAGCCTCCGGAGCCTCCGGAGCCTCGGCAGCAGGCCGTCGCCCGCGACACGCCGCACCTTCTCCCACGTACGAACGGCATCCAAGACCCGCCTTCGGAGGGCCCCCGCCGGCCGGCCTCGCGCCGGTGTTCGGGCGGGCGGCTCCTCCGGCTCGCGGGTCGCCTTACAGCGCCCCGGCCACCGCGAACGCCGGCCTTTGACGGCCCGGCGCTCGCACAGCCCCGGCGCGCCCGATTGGAAGCGAGGCCGAGACGCCCCCCGAACCGGCGACGTACGCCCCCCCTCCCTTTAACCGGGGCGGGGGGGTTACGAAGCCATCACCCGGCCGTCCTACGACGGAGCCCGGCGCCCCGCCGGCCCTCCCTCCCCCGCCCGACAGGCGCGAGCCCAGTCTGGGGGAGGTTGGCGCCCGGAGGCGGCGGCGGTGCCTCCGGAAGCACTATGTTTCTCATGCCCTTCAAACAAATGGCGAGGCCGAAGCACCTGGCGCGCCGCGCGGAGGTTCGAGAGGGAGGCCAGTAGGCGTGCGTGCGTGCGTGCCCCAATGCCACCGCGGCGTGGGCCTCTACCGCGATCTCGATCTGCTCGTCCCGATCGTTCTTCCAATAGCGCAACCCCCCCCCCGAAAAGGCACCGTCCGCCCCAGCCGGCCGGCAGGCGGCGGTGGCGGCGCCCGCGACGCGACCCGAACCGCCCGTCGGCGGCGAAGGTCTCGCTCCTCGCGCCGCCCGCCCGCCGCCTGCGGCCGCGCCAGAGGCTACCTGGTTGATCCTGCCAGTAGCATATGCTTGTCTCAAAGATTAAGCCATGCAAGTCTAAGTACACACGGCCCGTACAGTGAAACTGCGAATGGCTCATTAAATCAGTTATGGTTCCTTTGATCGCTCCGCCGTTACTTGGATAACTGTGGCAATTCTAGAGCTAATACATGCAAACGAGCGCCGACCCCCGGGGACGCGCGCATTTATCAGACCCAAAACCCACGCGGGTTCGGCGGGCGGCGGGCCGCGTTCCTCTGTCCCTCCCTCCCACCCGGCCGCTTCGGCGGAAGGAGGAGGGGGGCGGCGGGGAGCGCGCCCGTCTTCGGGGCTTGTTGCTGGCCGTCGGAGGAGCTCCAGCGGACCGCGGGGAGCGCGCCCGTCTTCGGGGCTTGTTGCTGGCCGTCGGCGGAGCTCCAGCGGACCGCGGGGAGCGCGCCCGTCTTCGGGGCTTGTTGCTGGCCGTCGGCGGAGCTCCAGCGGACCGCGGGGAGCGCGCCCGTCTTCGGGGCTTGTTGCTGGCCGTCGGCGGAGCTCCAGCGGACCGCGGGGAGCGCGCCCGTCTTCGGGGCTTGTTGCTGGCCGTCGGAGGAGCTCCAGCGGACCGCGGGGAGCGCGCCCGTCTTCGGGGCTTGTTGCTGGCCGTCGGCGGAGCTCCAGCGGACCGCGGGGAGCGCGCCCGTCTTCGGGGCTTGTTGCTGGCCGTCGGCGGAGCTCCAGCGGACCGCGGGGAGCGCGCCCGTCTTCGGGGCTTGTTGCTGGCCGTCGGCGGAGCTCCAGCGGACCGCGGGGAGCGCGCCCGTCTTCGGGGCTTGTTGCTGGCCGTCGGCGGAGCTCCAGCGGACCGCGGGGAGCGCGCCCGTCTTCGGGGCTTGTTGCTGGCCGTCGGAGGAGCTCCAGCGGACCGCGGGGAGCGCGCCCGTCTTCGGGGCTTGTTGCTGGCCGTCGGCGGAGCTCCAGCGGACCGCGGGGAGCGCGCCCGTCTTCGGGGCTTGTTGCTGGCCGTCGGCGGAGCTCCAGCGGACCGCGGGGAGCGCGCCCGTCTTCGGGGCTTGTTGCTGGCCGTCGGCGGAGCTCCAGCGGACCGCGGGGAGCGCGCCCGTCTTCGGGGCTTGTTGCTGGCCGTCGGCGGAGCTCCAGCGGACCGCGGGGAGCGCGCCCGTCTTCGGGGCTTGTTGCTGGCCGTCGGAGGAGCTCCAGCGGACCGCGGGGAGCGCGCCCGTCTTCGGGGCTTGTTGCTGGCCGTCGGCGGAGCTCCAGCGGACCGCGGGGAGCGCGCCCGTCTTCGGGGCTTGTTGCTGGCCGTCGGCGGAGCTCCAGCGGACCGCGGGGAGCGCGCCCGTCTTCGGGGCTTGTTGCTGGCCGTCGGCGGAGCTCCAGCGGACCGCGGGGAGCGCGCCCGTCTTCGGGGCTTGTTGCTGGCCGTCGGCGGAGCTCCAGCGGACCGCGGGGAGCGCGCCCGTCTTCGGGGCTTGTTGCTGGCCGTCGGAGGAGCTCCAGCGGACCGCGGGGAGCGCGCCCGTCTTCGGGGCTTGTTGCTGGCCGTCGGCGGAGCTCCAGCGGACCGCGGGGAGCGCGCCCGTCTTCGGGGCTTGTTGCTGGCCGTCGGCGGAGCTCCAGCGGACCGCGGGGAGCGCGCCCGTCTTCGGGGCTTGTTGCTGGCCGTCGGCGGAGCTCCAGCGGACCGCGGGGAGCGCGCCCGTCGTCGGGGCTTGTTGCTGGCCGTCGGAGGAGCTCCAGCGGACCGCGGGGAGCGCGCCCGTCTTCGGGGCTTGTTGCTGGCCGTCGGAGGAGCTCCAGCGGACCGGGGGGAGCGCGCCCGTCTTCGGGGCTTGTTGCTGGCCGTCGGAGGAGCTCCAGCGGACCGGGGGGGAGCCGGGCGTTCGAGTTGCCCAGGCAGGGGGTTATCCTCCACTAGCAAACCTCCATGAGCAGCGGAGCCCGTCAGCTGCGCCAAAAAGAACCACACGAGGGCGACCTGGGGTTGAAATCCCCCGCCACATAGGAACGAATGCCGGGCGTTCGAGTTGCCCAGGCAGGGGGTTATCCTCCACTAGCAAACCTCCATGAGCAGCGGAGCCCGTCAGCTGCGCCAAAAAGAACCACACGAGGGCGACCTGGGGTTGAAATCCCCCGCCACATAGGAACGAATGCCGGGCAACCAGGGGTCGAAATCCCCCATTGAAATGAATGGCGGGCAACCAGGGGTCGAAGTCCCCCATTGAAATGAATGGCGGGCGACCAGGGGTCGAAATCCCCCATTGAAATGAATGGCGGGCGACCAGGGGTCGAAATCCCCCATTGAAATGAATGGCGGGCAACCAGGGGTCGAAAGTCCCCATTGAAATGAATGGCGGGCGACCAGGGGTCGAAATCCCCCATTGAAATGAATGGCGGGCTACCAGGGGTCGAAATCCCCCATTGAAATGAATGGCGGGCGACCAGGGGTCGAAATCCCCCATTGAAATGAATGGCGGGCAACCAGGGGTCGAAGTCCCCCATTGAAATGAATGGCGGGCTACCAGGGGTCGAAATCCCCCATTGAAATGAATGGCGGGCGACCAGGGGTCGAAATCCCCCATTGAAATGAATGGCGGGCTACCAGGGGTCCAAGTCCCCCATTGAAATGAATGGCGGGCTACCAGGGGTCCAAGTCCCCCATTGAAATGAATGGCGGGCTACCAGGGGTCGAAATCCCCCATTGAAATGAATGGCGGGCGACCAGGGGTCGAAATCCCCCATTGAAATGAATGGCGGGCAACCAGGGGTCGAAAGTCCCCATTGAAATGAATGGCGGGCGACCAGGGGTCGAAATTCCCCATTGAAATGAATGGCGGGCAACCAGGGGTCGAAATTCCCCATTGAAATGAATGGGCCCATTCATTTTCAATGGCCGGGCTACCAGGGGCGCAGTACCACCTGTCGTCATTAGGGGCGCTGTAGATAGGGGACCGAGTCCCCCCATTCGAGAGGTTTGCACCCAAACCTCAAAATGGTTGGTGTACAATTATAGGAGAGACCTTTTTAAGACGTGGGAGCTCCAGGGCAAATCAAGGGAGGCTCGACCAACCCATATCCGCTTTAGATGCACTTTAGGTCGGACTCCCTTGCCAGATGGTCCCCTCCTCAGCCTGGTTCTCGAATTTTTTCTAAGTCAGCCCAACTTGGAAATATTTTCAGAGTGCCACTTTCAAGGGAGTTTCGCCCAACCCCTATCCGCCTAAGAGGCACTTCAGGTCGGCCTGACTGGCCACATTTTCCCCCTCCTCATCCTGGTTCTCGAATTTTTTCTAAGTCAGCCAAACTTGGAAATTTTTTCAGAGTGCCACTTTCAAGGGAGTTTCGCCCAACCCCTATCCGCCTAAGAGGCACTTCAGGTCGGCCTGACTGGCCACATTTTCCCCCTCCTCATCCTGGTTCTCGAATTTTTTCTAAGTCAGCCAAACTTGGAAATTTTTTCAGAGTGCCACTTTCAAGGGAGTTTCGCCCAACCCCTATCCGCCTAAGAGGCACTTCGGGTCGGCCTGACTGGCCACATTTTCCCCCTCCTCATCCTGGTTCTCGAATTTTTTCTAAGTCAGCCAAACTTGGAAATTTTTTCAGAGTGCCACTTTCAAGGGAGTTTCGCCCAACCCTTATCCGCCTAAGAGGCACTTCAGGTCGGCCTGACTGGCCACATTTTCCCCCTCCTCATCCTGGTTCTCGAATTTTTTCTAAGTCAGCCAAACTTGGAAATTTTTTCAGAGTGCCACTTTCAAGGGAGTTTCGCCCAACCCTTATCCGCCTAAGAGGCACTTCAGGTCGGCCTGACTGGCCACATTTTCCCCCTCCTCATCCTGGTTCTCGAATTTTTTCTAAGTCAGCCAAACTTGGAAATTTTTTCAGAGTGCCACTTTCAAGGGAGTTTCGCCCAACCCCTATCCGCCTAAGAGGCACTTCAGGTCGGCCTGACTGGCCACATTTTCCCCCTCCTCATCCTGGTTCTCGAATTTTTTCTAAGTCAGCCAAACTTGGAAATTTTTTCAGAGTGCCACTTTCAAGGGAGTTTCGCCCAACCCCTATCCGCCTAAGAGGCACTTCGGGTCGGCCTGACTGGCCACATTTTCCCCCTCCTCATCCTGGTTCTCGAATTTTTTCTAAGTCAGCCAAACTTGGAAATTTTTTCAGAGTGCCACTTTCAAGGGAGTTTCGCCCAACCCCTATCCGCCTAAGAGGCACTTCAGGTCGGCCTGACTGGCCACATTTTCCCCCTCCTCATCCTGGTTCTCGAATTTTTTCTAAGTCAGCCAAACTTGGAAATTTTTTCAGAGTGCCACTTTCAAGGGAGTTTCGCCCAACCCCTATCCGCCTAAGAGGCACTTCGGGTCGGCCTGACTGGCCACATTTTCCCCCTCCTCATCCTGGTTCTCGAATTTTTTCTAAGTCAGCCAAACTTGGAAATTTTTTCAGAGTGCCACTTTCAAGGGAGTTTCGCCCAACCCCTATCCGCCTAAGAGGCACTTCAGGTCGGCCTGACTGGCCACATTTTCCCCCTCCTCATCCTGGTTCTCGAATTTTTTCTAAGTCAGCCAAACTTGGAAATTTTTTCAGAGTGCCACTTTCAAGGGAGTTTCGCCCAACCCCTATCCGCCTAAGAGGCACTTCGGGTCGGCCTGACTGGCCACATTTTCCCCCTCCTCATCCTGGTTCTCGAATTTTTTCTAAGTCAGCCAAACTTGGAAATTTTTTCAGAGTGCCACTTTCAAGGGAGTTTCGCCCAACCCTTATCCGCCTAAGAGGCACTTCAGGTCGGCCTGACTGGCCACATTTTCCCCCTCCTCATCCTGGTTCTCGAATTTTTTCTAAGTCAGCCAAACTTGGAAATTTTTTCAGAGTGCCACTTTCAAGGGAGTTTCGCCCAACCCTTATCCGCCTAAGAGGCACTTCAGGTCGGCCTGACTGGCCACATTTTCCCCCTCCTCATCCTGGTTCTCGAATTTTTTCTAAGTCAGCCAAACTTGGAAATTTTTTCAGAGTGCCACTTTCAAGGGAGTTTCGCCCAACCCCTATCCGCCTAAGAGGCACTTCGGGTCGGCCTGACTGGCCACATTTTCCCCCTCCTCATCCTGGTTCTCGAATTTTTTCTAAGTCAGCCAAACTTGGAAATTTTTTCAGAGTGCCACTTTCAAGGGAGTTTCGCCCAACCCTTATCCGCCTAAGAGGCACTTCGGGTCGGCCTGACTGGCCACATTTTCCCCCTCCTCATCCTGGTTCTCGAATTTTTTCTAAGTCAGCCAAACTTGGAAATTTTTTCAGAGTGCCACTTCCAAGGGAGTTTCGCCCAATCCCTATCCGACTTAGAGGCACTTCGGGTCGGCCTCCCTGGCCAGATTTTCCCCCTCCTCAGCCCCGGTTCTCAAATTTTTTTCCAAGTCGGCCGATCTTCCGGATATTTTCAGAGCGCCGCCCCCGGAGCCTCCGGAGCCTCCGGAGCCTCGGCAGCAGGCCGTCGCCCGCGACACGCCGCACCTTCTCCCACGTACGAACGGCATCCAAGACCCGCCTTCGGAGGGCCCCCGCCGGCCGGCCTCGCGCCGGTGTTCGGGCGGGCGGCTCCTCCGGCTCGCGGGTCGCCTTACAGCGCCCCGGCCACCGCGAACGCCGGCCTTTGACGGCCCGGCGCTCGCACAGCCCCGGCGCGCCCGATTGGAAGCGAGGCCGAGACGCCCCCCGAACCGGCGACGTACGCCCCCCCTCCCTTTAACCGGGGCGGGGGGGTTACGAAGCCATCACCCGGCCGTCCTACGACGGAGCCCGGCGCCCCGCCGGCCCTCCCTCCCCCGCCCGACAGGCGCGAGCCCAGTCTGGGGGAGGTTGGCGCCCGGAGGCGGCGGCGGTGCCT
>NW_028233638.1:0-5000 GCF_054856555.1 Leptonotus elevatus | reverse complement strand
GGAGGAGCTCCAGCGGACCGGGGGGAGCGCGCCCGTCTTCGGGGCTTGTTGCTGGCCGTTGGCGGAGCTCCAGCGGACCGGGGGGAGCGCGCCCGTCTTCGGGGCTTGTTGCTGGCCGTCGGCGGAGCTCCAGCGGACCGCGGGGAGCGCGCCCGTCTTCGGGGCTTGTTGCTGGCCGTTGGAGGAGCTCCAGCGGACCGCGGGGAGCGCGCCCGTCTTCGGGGCTTGTTGCTGGCCGTTGGAGGAGCTCCAGCGGACCGGGGGGAGCGCGCCCGTCTTCGGGGCTTGTTGCTGGCCGTTGGAGGAGCTCCAGCGGACCGGGGGGAGCGCGCCCGTCTTCGGGGCTTGTTGCTGGACGTTGGAGGAGCTCCAGCGGACCGGGGGGAGCGCGCCCGTCTTCGGGGCTTGTTGCTGGCCGTTGGAGGAGCTCCAGCGGACCGCGGGGAGCGCGCCCGTCTTCGGGGCTTGTTGCTGGCCGTTGGCGGAGCTCCAGCGGACCGCGGGGAGCGCGCCCGTCTTCGGGGCTTGTTGCTGGCCGTTGGAGGAGCTCCAGCGGACCGGGGGGAGCGCGCCCGTCTTCGGGGCTTGTTGCTGGCCGTTGGCGGAGCTCCAGCGGACCGGGGGGAGCGCGCCCGTCTTCGGGGCTTGTTGCTGGCCGTTGGCGGAGCTCCAGCGGACCGCGGGGAGCGCGCCCGTCTTCGGGGCTTGTTGCTGGCCGTTGGAGGAGCTCCAGCGGACCGCGGGGAGCGCGCCCGTCTTCGGGGCTTGTTGCTGGCCGTTGGAGGAGCTCCAGCGGACCGGGGGGAGCGCGCCCGTCTTCGGGGCTTGTTGCTGGCCGTTGGAGGAGCTCCAGCGGACCGGGGGGAGCGCGCCCGTCTTCGGGGCTTGTTGCTGGCCGTTGGCGGAGCTCCAGCGGACCGGGGGGAGCGCGCCCGTCTTCGGGGCTTGTTGCTGGCCGTTGGAGGAGCTCCAGCGGACCGCGGGGAGCGCGCCCGTCTTCGGGGCTTGTTGCTGGCCGTTGGCGGAGCTCCAGCGGACCGGGGGGAGCGCGTCCGTCTTCGGGGCTTGTTGCTGGCCGTTGGAGGAGCTCCAGCGGACCGCGGGGAGCGCGCCCGTCTTCGGGGCTTGTTGCTGGCCGTTGGCGGAGCTCCAGCGGACCGCGGGGAGCGCGCCCGTCTTCGGGGCTTGTTGCTGGCCGTTGGAGGAGCTCCAGCGGACCGGGGGGAGCGCGCCCGTCTTCGGGGCTTGTTGCTGGCCGTTGGAGGAGCTCCAGCGGACCGGGGGGAGCGCGCCCGTCTTCGGGGCTTGTTGCTGGCCGTCGGCGGAGCTCCAGCGGACCGCGGGGAGCGCGCCCGTCTTCGGGGCTTGTTGCTGGCCGTCGGAGGAGCTCCAGCGGACCGCGGGGAGCGCGCCCGTCTTCGGGGCTTGTTGCTGGCCGTCGGCGGAGCTCCAGCGGACCGCGGGGAGCGCGCCCGTCTTCGGGGCTTGTTGCTGGCCGTCGGCGGAGCTCCAGCGGACCGCGGGGAGCGCGCCCGTCTTCGGGGCTTGTTGCTGGCCGTCGGCGGAGCTCCAGCGGACCGCGGGGAGCGCGCCCGTCTTCGGGGCTTGTTGCTGGCCGTCGGAGGAGCTCCAGCGGACCGCGGGGAGCGCGCCCGTCTTCGGGGCTTGTTGCTGGCCGTCGGCGGAGCTCCAGCGGACCGCGGGGAGCGCGCCCGTCTTCGGGGCTTGTTGCTGGCCGTCGGCGGAGCTCCAGCGGACCGCGGGGAGCGCGCCCGTCTTCGGGGCTTGTTGCTGGCCGTCGGCGGAGCTCCAGCGGACCGCGGGGAGCGCGCCCGTCTTCGGGGCTTGTTGCTGGCCGTCGGCGGAGCTCCAGCGGACCGCGGGGAGCGCGCCCGTCTTCGGGGCTTGTTGCTGGCCGTCGGAGGAGCTCCAGCGGACCGCGGGGAGCGCGCCCGTCTTCGGGGCTTGTTGCTGGCCGTCGGCGGAGCTCCAGCGGACCGCGGGGAGCGCGCCCGTCTTCGGGGCTTGTTGCTGGCCGTCGGCGGAGCTCCAGCGGACCGCGGGGAGCGCGCCCGTCTTCGGGGCTTGTTGCTGGCCGTCGGCGGAGCTCCAGCGGACCGCGGGGAGCGCGCCCGTCTTCGGGGCTTGTTGCTGGCCGTCGGCGGAGCTCCAGCGGACCGCGGGGAGCGCGCCCGTCTTCGGGGCTTGTTGCTGGCCGTCGGAGGAGCTCCAGCGGACCGCGGGGAGCGCGCCCGTCTTCGGGGCTTGTTGCTGGCCGTCGGAGGAGCTCCAGCGGACCGCGGGGAGCGCGCCCGTCTTCGGGGCTTGTTGCTGGCCGTCGGCGGAGCTCCAGCGGACCGCGGGGAGCGCGCCCGTCTTCGGGGCTTGTTGCTGGCCGTCGGCGGAGCTCCAGCGGACCGCGGGGAGCGCGCCCGTCTTCGGGGCTTGTTGCTGGCCGTCGGCGGAGCTCCAGCGGACCGCGGGGAGCGCGCCCGTCGTCGGGGCTTGTTGCTGGCCGTCGGAGGAGCTCCAGCGGACCGCGGGGAGCGCGCCCGTCTTCGGGGCTTGTTGCTGGCCGTCGGAGGAGCTCCAGCGGACCGGGGGGAGCGCGCCCGTCTTCGGGGCTTGTTGCTGGCCGTCGGAGGAGCTCCAGCGGACCGGGGGGGAGCCGGGCGTTCGAGTTGCCCAGGCAGGGGGTTATCCTCCACTAGCAAACCTCCATGAGCAGCGGAGCCCGTCAGCTGCGCCAAAAAGAACCACACGAGGGCGACCTGGGGTTGAAATCCCCCGCCACATAGGAACGAATGCCGGGCGTTCGAGTTGCCCAGGCAGGGGGTTATCCTCCACTAGCAAACCTCCATGAGCAGCGGAGCCCGTCAGCTGCGCCAAAAAGAACCACACGAGGGCGACCTGGGGTTGAAATCCCCCGCCACATAGGAACGAATGCCGGGCAACCAGGGGTCGAAATCCCCCATTGAAATGAATGGCGGGCAACCAGGGGTCGAAGTCCCCCATTGAAATGAATGGCGGGCGACCAGGGGTCGAAATCCCCCATTGAAATGAATGGCGGGCGACCAGGGGTCGAAATCCCCCATTGAAATGAATGGCGGGCAACCAGGGGTCGAAAGTCCCCATTGAAATGAATGGCGGGCGACCAGGGGTCGAAATCCCCCATTGAAATGAATGGCGGGCTACCAGGGGTCGAAATCCCCCATTGAAATGAATGGCGGGCGACCAGGGGTCGAAATCCCCCATTGAAATGAATGGCGGGCAACCAGGGGTCGAAGTCCCCCATTGAAATGAATGGCGGGCTACCAGGGGTCGAAATCCCCCATTGAAATGAATGGCGGGCGACCAGGGGTCGAAATCCCCCATTGAAATGAATGGCGGGCTACCAGGGGTCCAAGTCCCCCATTGAAATGAATGGCGGGCTACCAGGGGTCCAAGTCCCCCATTGAAATGAATGGCGGGCTACCAGGGGTCGAAATCCCCCATTGAAATGAATGGCGGGCGACCAGGGGTCGAAATCCCCCATTGAAATGAATGGCGGGCAACCAGGGGTCGAAAGTCCCCATTGAAATGAATGGCGGGCGACCAGGGGTCGAAATTCCCCATTGAAATGAATGGCGGGCAACCAGGGGTCGAAATTCCCCATTGAAATGAATGGGCCCATTCATTTTCAATGGCCGGGCTACCAGGGGCGCAGTACCACCTGTCGTCATTAGGGGCGCTGTAGATAGGGGACCGAGTCCCCCCATTCGAGAGGTTTGCACCCAAACCTCAAAATGGTTGGTGTACAATTATAGGAGAGACCTTTTTAAGACGTGGGAGCTCCAGGGCAAATCAAGGGAGGCTCGACCAACCCATATCCGCTTTAGATGCACTTTAGGTCGGACTCCCTTGCCAGATGGTCCCCTCCTCAGCCTGGTTCTCGAATTTTTTCTAAGTCAGCCCAACTTGGAAATATTTTCAGAGTGCCACTTTCAAGGGAGTTTCGCCCAACCCCTATCCGCCTAAGAGGCACTTCAGGTCGGCCTGACTGGCCACATTTTCCCCCTCCTCATCCTGGTTCTCGAATTTTTTCTAAGTCAGCCAAACTTGGAAATTTTTTCAGAGTGCCACTTTCAAGGGAGTTTCGCCCAACCCCTATCCGCCTAAGAGGCACTTCAGGTCGGCCTGACTGGCCACATTTTCCCCCTCCTCATCCTGGTTCTCGAATTTTTTCTAAGTCAGCCAAACTTGGAAATTTTTTCAGAGTGCCACTTTCAAGGGAGTTTCGCCCAACCCCTATCCGCCTAAGAGGCACTTCGGGTCGGCCTGACTGGCCACATTTTCCCCCTCCTCATCCTGGTTCTCGAATTTTTTCTAAGTCAGCCAAACTTGGAAATTTTTTCAGAGTGCCACTTTCAAGGGAGTTTCGCCCAACCCTTATCCGCCTAAGAGGCACTTCAGGTCGGCCTGACTGGCCACATTTTCCCCCTCCTCATCCTGGTTCTCGAATTTTTTCTAAGTCAGCCAAACTTGGAAATTTTTTCAGAGTGCCACTTTCAAGGGAGTTTCGCCCAACCCTTATCCGCCTAAGAGGCACTTCAGGTCGGCCTGACTGGCCACATTTTCCCCCTCCTCATCCTGGTTCTCGAATTTTTTCTAAGTCAGCCAAACTTGGAAATTTTTTCAGAGTGCCACTTTCAAGGGAGTTTCGCCCAACCCCTATCCGCCTAAGAGGCACTTCAGGTCGGCCTGACTGGCCACATTTTCCCCCTCCTCATCCTGGTTCTCGAATTTTTTCTAAGTCAGCCAAACTTGGAAATTTTTTCAGAGTGCCACTTTCAAGGGAGTTTCGCCCAACCCCTATCCGCCTAAGAGGCACTTCGGGTCGGCCTGACTGGCCACATTTTCCCCCTCCTCATCCTGGTTCTCGAATTTTTTCTAAGTCAGCCAAACTTGGAAATTTTTTCAGAGTGCCACTTTCAAGGGAGTTTCGCCCAACCCCTATCCGC
>NW_028233637.1:15000-20000 GCF_054856555.1 Leptonotus elevatus | reverse complement strand
GGTGATGGCTTCGTAACCCCCCCGCCCCGGTTAAAGGGAGGGGGGGCGTACGTCGCCGGTTCGGGGGGCGTCTCGGCCTCGCTTCCAATCGGGCGCGCCGGGGCTGTGCGAGCGCCGGGCCGTCAAAGGCCGGCGTTCGCGGTGGCCGGGGCGCTGTAAGGCGACCCGCGAGCCGGAGGAGCCGCCCGCCCGAACACCGGCGCGAGGCCGGCCGGCGGGGGCCCTCCGAAGGCGGGTCTTGGATGCCGTTCGTACGTGGGAGAAGGTGCGGCGTGTCGCGGGCGACGGCCTGCTGCCGAGGCTCCGGAGGCTCCGGGGGCGGCGCTCTGAAAATATCCGGAAGATCGGCCGACTTGGAAAAAAATTTGAGAACCGGGGCTGAGGAGGGGGAAAATCTGGCCAGGGAGGCCGACCCGAAGTGCCTCTAAGTCGGATAGGGATTGGGCGAAACTCCCTTGGAAGTGGCACTCTGAAAAAATTTCCAAGTTTGGCTGACTTAGAAAAAATTCGAGAACCAGGATGAGGAGGGGGAAAATGTGGCCAGTCAGGCCGACCCGAAGTGCCTCTTAGGCGGATAGGGGTTGGGCGAAACTCCCTTGAAAGTGGCACTCTGAAAAAATTTCCAAGTTTGGCTGACTTAGAAAAAATTCGAGAACCAGGATGAGGAGGGGGAAAATGTGGCCAGTCAGGCCGACCCGAAGTGCCTCTTAGGCGGATAGGGGTTGGGCGAAACTCCCTTGAAAGTGGCACTCTGAAAAAATTTCCAAGTTTGGCTGACTTAGAAAAAATTCGAGAACCAGGATGAGGAGGGGGAAAATGTGGCCAGTCAGGCCGACCCGAAGTGCCTCTTAGGCGGATAGGGGTTGGGCGAAACTCCCTTGAAAGTGGCACTCTGAAAAAATTTCCAAGTTTGGCTGACTTAGAAAAAATTCGAGAACCAGGATGAGGAGGGGGAAAATGTGGCCAGTCAGGCCGACCCGAAGTGCCTCTTAGGCGGATAGGGGTTGGGCGAAACTCCCTTGAAAGTGGCACTCTGAAAAAATTTCCAAGTTTGGCTGACTTAGAAAAAATTCGAGAACCAGGATGAGGAGGGGGAAAATGTGGCCAGTCAGGCCGACCCGAAGTGCCTCTTAGGCGGATAGGGGTTGGGCGAAACTCCCTTGAAAGTGGCACTCTGAAAAAATTTCCAAGTTTGGCTGACTTAGAAAAAATTCGAGAACCAGGATGAGGAGGGGGAAAATGTGGCCAGTCAGGCCGACCTGAAGTGCCTCTTAGGCGGATAGGGGTTGGGCGAAACTCCCTTGAAAGTGGCACTCTGAAAAAATTTCCAAGTTTGGCTGACTTAGAAAAAATTCGAGAACCAGGATGAGGAGGGGGAAAATGTGGCCAGTCAGGCCGACCCGAAGTGCCTCTTAGGCGGATAGGGGTTGGGCGAAACTCCCTTGAAAGTGGCACTCTGAAAAAATTTCCAAGTTTGGCTGACTTAGAAAAAATTCGAGAACCAGGATGAGGAGGGGGAAAATGTGGCCAGTCAGGCCGACCTGAAGTGCCTCTTAGGCGGATAGGGGTTGGGCGAAACTCCCTTGAAAGTGGCACTCTGAAAATATTTCCAAGTTGGGCTGACTTAGAAAAAATTCGAGAACCAGGCTGAGGAGGGGACCATCTGGCAAGGGAGTCCGACCTAAAGTGCATCTAAAGCGGATATGGGTTGGTCGAGCCTCCCTTGATTTGCCCTGGAGCTCCCACGTCTTAAAAAGGTCTCTCCTATAATTGTACACCAACCATTTTGAGGTTTGGGTGCAAACCTCTCGAATGGGGGGACTCGGTCCCCTATCTACAGCGCCCCTAATGACGACAGGTGGTACTGCGCCCCTGGTAGCCCGGCCATTGAAAATGAATGGGCCCATTCATTTCAATGGGGAATTTCGACCCCTGGTTGCCCGCCATTCATTTCAATGGGGAATTTCGACCCCTGGTCGCCCGCCATTCATTTCAATGGGGACTTTCGACCCCTGGTTGCCCGCCATTCATTTCAATGGGGGATTTCGACCCCTGGTCGCCCGCCATTCATTTCAATGGGGGATTTCGACCCCTGGTAGCCCGCCATTCATTTCAATGGGGGACTTCGACCCCTGGTAGCCCGCCATTCATTTCAATGGGGGACTTGGACCCCTGGTAGCCCGCCATTCATTTCAATGGGGGATTTCGACCCCTGGTCGCCCGCCATTCATTTCAATGGGGGACTTGGACCCCTGGTAGCCCGCCATTCATTTCAATGGGGGATTTCGACCCCTGGTCGCCCGCCATTCATTTCAATGGGGGATTTCGACCCCTGGTAGCCCGCCATTCATTTCAATGGGGGACTTCGACCCCTGGTTGCCCGCCATTCATTTCAATGGGGGATTTCGACCCCTGGTCGCCCGCCATTCATTTCAATGGGGGATTTCGACCCCTGGTAGCCCGCCATTCATTTCAATGGGGGACTTGGACCCCTGGTAGCCCGCCATTCATTTCAATGGGGGATTTCGACCCCTGGTAGCCCGCCATTCATTTCAATGGGGGACTTGGACCCCTGGTAGCCCGCCATTCATTTCAATGGGGGATTTCGACCCCTGGTCGCCCGCCATTCATTTCAATGGGGGATTTCGACCCCTGGTAGCCCGCCATTCATTTCAATGGGGGACTTCGACCCCTGGTTGCCCGCCATTCATTTCAATGGGGGACTTCGACCCCTGGTTGCCCGCCATTCATTTCAATGGGGGACTTCGACCCCTGGTTGCCCGCCATTCATTTCAATGGGGGATTTCGACCCCTGGTCGCCCGCCATTCATTTCAATGGGGGACTTCGACCCCTGGTTGCCCGCCATTCATTTCAATGGGGGATTTCGACCCCTGGTTGCCCGGCATTCGTTCCTATGTGGCGGGGGATTTCAACCCCAGGTCGCCCTCGTGTGGTTCTTTTTGGCGCAGCTGACCGGGCTCCGCTGCTCATGGAGGTTTGCTAGTGGAGGATAACCCCCTGCCTGGGCAACTCGAACGCCCGGCATTCGTTCCTATGTGGCGGGGGATTTCAACCCCAGGCCGCCCTCGTGTGGTTCTTTTTGGCGCAGCTGACGGGCTCCGCTGCTCATGGAGGTTTGCTAGTGGAGGATAACCCCCTGCCTGGGCAACTCGAACGCCCGGCATTCGTTCCTATGTGGCGGGGGATTTCAACCCCAGGCCGCCCTCGTGTGGTTCTTTTTGGCGCAGCTGACGGGCTCCGCTGCTCATGGAGGTTTGCTAGTGGAGGATAACCCCCTGCCTGGGCAACTCGAACGCCCGGCATTCGTTCCTATGTGGCGGGGGATTTCAACCCCAGGTCGCCCTCGTGTGGTTCTTTTTGGCGCAGCTGACGGGCTCCGCTGCTCATGGAGGTTTGCTAGTGGAGGATAACCCCCTGCCTGGGCAACTCGAACGCCCGGCATTCGTTCCTATGTGGCGGGGGATTTCAACCCCAGGTCGCCCTCGTGTGGTTCTTTTTGGCGCAGCTGACGGGCTCCGCTGCTCATGGAGGTTTGCTAGTGGAGGATAACCCCCTGCCTGGGCAACTCGAACGCCCGGCATTCGTTCCTATGTGGCGGGGGATTTCAACCCCAGGTCGCCCTCGTGTGGTTCTTTTTGGCGCAGCTGACGGGCTCCGCTGCTCATGGAGGTTTGCTAGTGGAGGATAACCCCCTGCCTGGGCAA
The DNA here is from genome assembly GCF_054856555.1 of Leptonotus elevatus. Classification (NCBI taxonomy): domain Eukaryota; kingdom Metazoa; phylum Chordata; class Actinopteri; order Syngnathiformes; family Syngnathidae; genus Leptonotus; species Leptonotus elevatus. The sequence goes on along the minus strand of NW_028233637.1, from coordinate 16,274 downwards.
CTCGAACGCCCGGCTCCCCCCCGGTCCGCTGGAGCTCCTCCAACGGCCAGCAACAAGCCCCGAAGACGGGCGCGCTCCCCGCGGTCCGCTGGAGCTCCTCCAACGGCCAGCAACAAGCCCCGAAGACGGGCGCGCTCCCCGCGGTCCGCTGGAGCTCCTCCAACGGCCAGCAACAAGCCCCGAAGACGGGCGCGCTCCCCCCGGTCCGCTGGAGCTCCGCCAACGGCCAGCAACAAGCCCCGAAGACGGGCGCGCTCCCCCCGGTCCGCCAACGGCCAGCAACAAGCCCCGAAGACGGGCGCGCTCCCCGCGGTCCGCTGGAGCTCCTCCAACGGCCAGCAACAAGCCCCGAAGACGGGCGCGCTCCCCCCGGTCCGCTGGAGCTCCTCCAACGGCCAGCAACAAGCCCCGAAGACGGGCGCGCTCCCCGCGGTCCGCTGGAGCTCCTCCAACGGCCAGCAACAAGCCCCGAAGACGGGCGCGCTCCCCGCGGTCCGCTGGAGCTCCTCCAACGGCCGGCAACAAGCCCCGAAGACGGGCGCGCTCCCCCCGGTCCGCTGGAGCTCCGCCAACGGCCAGCAACAAGCCCCGAAGACGGGCGCGCTCCCCCCGGTCCGCCAACGGCCAGCAACAAGCCCCGAAGACGGGCGCGCTCCCCGCGGTCCGCTGGAGCTCCTCCAACGGCCAGCAACAAGCCCCGAAGACGGGCGCGCTCCCCGCGGTCCGCTGGAGCTCCTCCAACGGCCAGCAACAAGCCCCGAAGACGGGCGCGCTCCCCCCGGTCCGCTGGAGCTCCTCCAACGGCCAGCAACAAGCCCCGAAGACGGGCGCGCTCCCCGCGGTCCGCTGGAGCTCCTCCAACGGCCAGCAACAAGCCCCGAAGACGGGCGCGCTCCCCGCGGTCCGCTGGAGCTCCTCCAACGGCCGGCAACAAGCCCCGAAGACGGGCGCGCTCCCCCCGGTCCGCTGGAGCTCCGCCAACGGCCAGCAACAAGCCCCGAAGACGGGCGCGCTCCCCCCGGTCCGCCAACGGCCAGCAACAAGCCCCGAAGACGGGCGCGCTCCCCGCGGTCCGCTGGAGCTCCTCCAACGGCCAGCAACAAGCCCCGAAGACGGGCGCGCTCCCCCCGGTCCGCTGGAGCTCCTCCAACGGCCAGCAACAAGCCCCGAAGACGGGCGCGCTCCCCGCGGTCCGCTGGAGCTCCTCCAACGGCCAGCAACAAGCCCCGAAGACGGGCGCGCTCCCCGCGGTCCGCTGGAGCTCCTCCAACGGC
>NW_028233637.1:0-5000 GCF_054856555.1 Leptonotus elevatus | reverse complement strand
GCCGGCGTTCGCGGTGGCCGGGGCGCTGTAAGGCGACCCGCGAGCCGGAGGAGCCGCCCGCCCGAACACCGGCGCGAGGCCGGCCGGCGGGGGCCCTCCGAAGGCGGGTCTTGGATGCCGTTCGTACGTGGGAGAAGGTGCGGCGTGTCGCGGGCGACGGCCTGCTGCCGAGGCTCCGGAGGCTCCGGGGGCGGCGCTCTGAAAATATCCGGAAGATCGGCCGACTTGGAAAAAAATTTGAGACCGGGGCTGAGGAGGGGGAAAATCTGGCCAGGGAGGCCGACCCGAAGTGCCTCTAAGTCGGATAGGGATTGGGCGAAACTCCCTTGGAAGTGGCACTCTGAAAAAATTTCCAAGTTTGGCTGACTTAGAAAAAATTCGAGAACCAGGATGAGGAGGGGGAAAATGTGGCCAGTCAGGCCGACCCGAAGTGCCTCTTAGGCGGATAGGGGTTGGGCGAAACTCCCTTGAAAGTGGCACTCTGAAAAAATTTCCAAGTTTGGCTGACTTAGAAAAAATTCGAGAACCAGGATGAGGAGGGGGAAAATGTGGCCAGTCAGGCCGACCCGAAGTGCCTCTTAGGCGGATAGGGGTTGGGCGAAACTCCCTTGAAAGTGGCACTCTGAAAAAATTTCCAAGTTTGGCTGACTTAGAAAAAATTCGAGAACCAGGATGAGGAGGGGGAAAATGTGGCCAGTCAGGCCGACCCGAAGTGCCTCTTAGGCGGATAGGGGTTGGGCGAAACTCCCTTGAAAGTGGCACTCTGAAAAAATTTCCAAGTTTGGCTGACTTAGAAAAAATTCGAGAACCAGGATGAGGAGGGGGAAAATGTGGCCAGTCAGGCCGACCCGAAGTGCCTCTTAGGCGGATAGGGGTTGGGCGAAACTCCCTTGAAAGTGGCACTCTGAAAAAATTTCCAAGTTTGGCTGACTTAGAAAAAATTCGAGAACCAGGATGAGGAGGGGGAAAATGTGGCCAGTCAGGCCGACCCGAAGTGCCTCTTAGGCGGATAGGGGTTGGGCGAAACTCCCTTGAAAGTGGCACTCTGAAAAAATTTCCAAGTTTGGCTGACTTAGAAAAAATTCGAGAACCAGGATGAGGAGGGGGAAAATGTGGCCAGTCAGGCCGACCTGAAGTGCCTCTTAGGCGGATAGGGGTTGGGCGAAACTCCCTTGAAAGTGGCACTCTGAAAAAATTTCCAAGTTTGGCTGACTTAGAAAAAATTCGAGAACCAGGATGAGGAGGGGGAAAATGTGGCCAGTCAGGCCGACCCGAAGTGCCTCTTAGGCGGATAAGGGGTTGGGCGAAACTCCCTTGAAAGTGGCACTCTGAAAAAATTTCCAAGTTTGGCTGACTTAGAAAAATTCGAGAACCAGGATGAGGAGGGGGAAAATGTGGCCAGTCAGGCCGACCTGAAGTGCCTCTTAGGCGGATAGGGGTTGGGCGAAACTCCCTTGAAAGTGGCACTCTGAAAATATTTCCAAGTTGGGCTGACTTAGAAAAAATTCGAGAACCAGGCTGAGGAGGGGACCATCTGGCAAGGGAGTCCGACCTAAAGTGCATCTAAAGCGGATATGGGTTGGTCGAGCCTCCCTTGATTTGCCCTGGAGCTCCCACGTCTTAAAAAGGTCTCTCCTATAATTGTACACCAACCATTTTGAGGTTTGGGTGCAAACCTCTCGAATGGGGGGACTCGGTCCCCTATCTACAGCGCCCCTAATGACGACAGGTGGTACTGCGCCCCTGGTAGCCCGGCCATTGAAAATGAATGGGCCCATTCATTTCAATGGGAATTTCGACCCCTGGTTGCCCGCCATTCATTTCAATGGGGAATTTCGACCCCTGGTCGCCCGCCATTCATTTCAATGGGGACTTTCGACCCCTGGTTGCCCGCCATTCATTTCAATGGGGGATTTCGACCCCTGGTCGCCCGCCATTCATTTCAATGGGGGATTTCGACCCCTGGTAGCCCGCCATTCATTTCAATGGGGGACTTCGACCCCTGGTAGCCCGCCATTCATTTCAATGGGGGACTTGGACCCCTGGTAGCCCGCCATTCATTTCAATGGGGGATTTCGACCCCTGGTCGCCCGCCATTCATTTCAATGGGGGATTTCGACCCCTGGTAGCCCGCCATTCATTTCAATGGGGGACTTCGACCCCTGGTTGCCCGCCATTCATTTCAATGGGGGATTTCGACCCCTGGTCGCCCGCCATTCATTTCAATGGGGGATTTCGACCCCTGGTCGCCCGCCATTCATTTCAATGGGGGATTTCGACCCCTGGTAGCCCGCCATTCATTTCAATGGGGGACTTCGACCCCTGGTAGCCCGCCATTCATTTCAATGGGGGACTTGGACCCCTGGTAGCCCGCCATTCATTTCAATGGGGGACTTCGACCCCTGGTTGCCCGCCATTCATTTCAATGGGGGACTTCGACCCCTGGTTGCCCGCCATTCATTTCAATGGGGGATTTCGACCCCTGGTCGCCCGCCATTCATTTCAATGGGGGATTTCGACCCCTGGTAGCCCGCCATTCATTTCAATGGGGGACTTCGACCCCTGGTTGCCCGCCATTCATTTCAATGGGGGACTTCGACCCTGGTTGCCCGCCATTCATTTCAATGGGGGATTTCGACCCCTGGTCGCCCGCCATTCATTTCAATGGGGATTTCGACCCCTGGTAACCCGCCATTCATTTCAATGGGGGACTTCGACCCCTGGTTGCCCGCCATTCATTTCAATGGGGGACTTCGACCCCTGGTTGCCCGCCATTCATTTCAATGGGGGATTTCGACCCCTGGTTGCCCGGCATTCGTTCCTATGTGGCGGGGGATTTCAACCCCAGGTCGCCCTCGTGTGGTTCTTTTTGGCGCAGCTGACGGGCTCCGCTGCTCATGGAGGTTTGCTAGTGGAGGATAACCCCCTGCCTGGGCAACTCGAACGCCCGGCATTCGTTCCTATGTGGCGGGGGATTTCAACCCCAGGCCGCCCTCGTGTGGTTCTTTTTGGCGCAGCTGACGGGCTCCGCTGCTCATGGAGGTTTGCTAGTGGAGGATAACCCCCTGCCTGGGCAACTCGAACGCCCGGCATTCGTTCCTATGTGGCGGGGGATTTCAACCCCAGGCCGCCCTCGTGTGGTTCTTTTTGGCGCAGCTGACGGGCTCCGCTGCTCATGGAGGTTTGCTAGTGGAGGATAACCCCCTGCCTGGGCAACTCGAACGCCCGGCATTCGTTCCTATGTGGCGGGGGATTTCAACCCCAGGCCGCCCTCGTGTGGTTCTTTTTGGCGCAGCTGACGGGCTCCGCTGCTCATGGAGGTTTGCTAGTGGAGGATAACCCCCTGCCTGGGCAACTCGAACGCCCGGCATTCGTTCCTATGTGGCGGGGGATTTCAACCCAGGTCGCCCTCGTGTGGTTCTTTTTGGCGCAGCTGACGGGCTCCGCTGCTCATGGAGGTTTGCTAGTGGAGGATAACCCCCTGCCTGGGCAACTCGAACGCCCGGCATTCGTTCCTATGTGGCGGGGATTTCAACCCAGGTCGCCCTCGTGTGGTTCTTTTTGGCGCAGCTGACCGGGCTCCGCTGCTCATGGAGGTTTGCTAGTGGAGGATAACCCCCTGCCTGGGCAACTCGAACGCCCGGCATTCGTTCCTATGTGGCGGGGGATTTCAACCCCAGGTCGCCCTCGTGTGGTTCTTTTTGGCGCAGCTGACGGGCTCCGCTGCTCATGGAGGTTTGCTAGTGGAGGATAACCCCCTGCCTGGGCAACTCGAACGCCCGGCTCCCCCCCGGTCCGCTGGAGCTCCTCCAACGGCCAGCAACAAGCCCCGAAGACGGGCGCGCTCCCCGCGGTCCGCTGGAGCTCCTCCAACGGCCAGCAACAAGCCCCGAAGACGGGCGCGCTCCCCGCGGTCCGCTGGAGCTCCTCCAACGGCCAGCAACAAGCCCCGAAGACGGGCGCGCTCCCCCCGGTCCGCTGGAGCTCCGCCAACGGCCAGCAACAAGCCCCGAAGACGGGCGCGCTCCCCCCGGTCCGCCAACGGCCAGCAACAAGCCCCGAAGACGGGCGCGCTCCCCGCGGTCCGCTGGAGCTCCTCCAACGGCCAGCAACAAGCCCCGAAGACGGGCGCGCTCCCCCCGGTCCGCTGGAGCTCCTCCAACGGCCAGCAACAAGCCCCGAAGACGGGCGCGCTCCCCGCGGTCCGCTGGAGCTCCTCCAACGGCCAGCAACAAGCCCCGAAGACGGGCGCGCTCCCCGCGGTCCGCTGGAGCTCCTCCAACGGCCGGCAACAAGCCCCGAAGACGGGCGCGCTCCCCCCGGTCCGCTGGAGCTCCGCCAACGGCCAGCAACAAGCCCCGAAGACGGGCGCGCTCCCCCCGGTCCGCCAACGGCCAGCAACAAGCCCCGAAGACGGGCGCGCTCCCCGCGGTCCGCTGGAGCTCCTCCAACGGCCAGCAACAAGCCCCGAAGACGGGCGCGCTCCCCGCGGTCCGCTGGAGCTCCTCCAACGGCCAGCAACAAGCCCCGAAGACGGGCGCGCTCCCCCCGGTCCGCTGGAGCTCCTCCAACGGCCAGCAACAAGCCCCGAAGACGGGCGCGCTCCCCGCGGTCCGCTGGAGCTCCTCCAACGGCCAGCAACAAGCCCCGAAGACGGGCGCGCTCCCCGCGGTCCGCTGGAGCTCCTCCAACGGCCGGCAACAAGCCCCGAAGACGGGCGCGCTCCCCCCCGGTCCGCTGGAGCTCCGCCAACGGCCAGCAACAAGCCCCGAAGACGGGCGCGCTCCCCCCGGTCCGCCAACGGCCAGCAACAAGCCCGAAGACGGGCGCGCTCCCCGCGGTCCGCTGGAGCTCCTCCAACGGCCAGCAACAAGCCCGAAGACGGGCGCGCTCCCCCCGGTCCGCTGGAGCTCCTCCAACGGCCAGCAACAAGCCCCGAAGACGGGCGCGCTCCCCGCGGTCCGCTGGAGCTCCTCCAACGGCCAGCAACAAGCCCCGAA
>NW_028233636.1:12500-15000 GCF_054856555.1 Leptonotus elevatus | reverse complement strand
GCGCCCGTCTTCGGGGCTTGTTGCTGGCCGTTGGAGGAGCTCCAGCGGACCGCGGGGAGCGCGCCCGTCTTCGGGGCTTGTTGCTGGCCGTTGGCGGACCGGGGGGAGCGCGCCCGTCTTCGGGGCTTGTTGCTGGCCGTTGGCGGAGCTCCAGCGGACCGGGGGGAGCGCGCCCGTCTTCGGGGCTTGTTGCTGGCCGTTGGAGGAGCTCCAGCGGACCGCGGGGAGCGCGCCCGTCTTCGGGGCTTGTTGCTGGCCGTTGGAGGAGCTCCAGCGGACCGCGGGGAGCGCGCCCGTCTTCGGGGCTTGTTGCTGGCCGTTGGAGGAGCTCCAGCGGACCGGGGGGGAGCCGGGCGTTCGAGTTGCCCAGGCAGGGGGTTATCCTCCACTAGCAAACCTCCATGAGCAGCGGAGCCCGTCAGCTGCGCCAAAAAGAACCACACGAGGGCGACCTGGGGTTGAAATCCCCCGCCACATAGGAACGAATGCCGGGCGTTCGAGTTGCCCAGGCAGGGGGTTATCCTCCACTAGCAAACCTCCATGAGCAGCGGAGCCCGGTCAGCTGCGCCAAAAAGAACCACACGAGGGCGACCTGGGGTTGAAATCCCCCGCCACATAGGAACGAATGCCGGGCGTTCGAGTTGCCCAGGCAGGGGGTTATCCTCCACTAGCAAACCTCCATGAGCAGCGGAGCCCGGTCAGCTGCGCCAAAAAGAACCACACGAGGGCGACCTGGGGTTGAAATCCCCCGCCACATAGGAACGAATGCCGGGCGTTCGAGTTGCCCAGGCAGGGGGTTATCCTCCACTAGCAAACCTCCATGAGCAGCGGAGCCCGGTCAGCTGCGCCAAAAAGAACCACACGAGGGCGACCTGGGGTTGAAATCCCCCGCCACATAGGAACGAATGCCGGGCAACCAGGGGTCGAAATCCCCCATTGAAATGAATGGCGGGCAACCAGGGGTCGAAGTCCCCCATTGAAATGAATGGCGGGCGACCAGGGGTCGAAATCCCCCATTGAAATGAATGGCGGGCAACCAGGGGTCGAAGTCCCCCATTGAAATGAATGGCGGGCAACCAGGGGTCGAAGTCCCCCATTGAAATGAATGGCGGGCAACCAGGGGTCGAAGTCCCCCATTGAAATGAATGGCGGGCTACCAGGGGTCGAAATCCCCCATTGAAATGAATGGCGGGCGACCAGGGGTCGAAATCCCCCATTGAAATGAATGGCGGGCTACCAGGGGTCCAAGTCCCCCATTGAAATGAATGGCGGGCTACCAGGGGTCGAAATCCCCCATTGAAATGAATGGCGGGCTACCAGGGGTCCAAGTCCCCCATTGAAATGAATGGCGGGCTACCAGGGGTCGAAATCCCCCATTGAAATGAATGGCGGGCGACCAGGGGTCGAAATCCCCCATTGAAATGAATGGCGGGCAACCAGGGGTCGAAGTCCCCCATTGAAATGAATGGCGGGCTACCAGGGGTCGAAATCCCCCATTGAAATGAATGGCGGGCGACCAGGGGTCGAAATCCCCCATTGAAATGAATGGCGGGCTACCAGGGGTCCAAGTCCCCCATTGAAATGAATGGCGGGCGACCAGGGGTCGAAATCCCCCATTGAAATGAATGGCGGGCTACCAGGGGTCCAAGTCCCCCATTGAAATGAATGGCGGGCTACCAGGGGTCGAAGTCCCCCATTGAAATGAATGGCGGGCTACCAGGGGTCGAAATCCCCCATTGAAATGAATGGCGGGCGACCAGGGGTCGAAATCCCCCATTGAAATGAATGGCGGGCAACCAGGGGTCGAAAGTCCCCATTGAAATGAATGGCGGGCGACCAGGGGTCGAAATTCCCCATTGAAATGAATGGCGGGCAACCAGGGGTCGAAATTCCCCATTGAAATGAATGGGCCCATTCATTTTCAATGGCCGGGCTACCAGGGGCGCAGTACCACCTGTCGTCATTAGGGGCGCTGTAGATAGGGGACCGAGTCCCCCCATTCGAGAGGTTTGCACCCAAACCTCAAAATGGTTGGTGTACAATTATAGGAGAGACCTTTTTAAGACGTGGGAGCTCCAGGGCAAATCAAGGGAGGCTCGACCAACCCATATCCGCTTTAGATGCACTTTAGGTCGGACTCCCTTGCCAGATGGTCCCCTCCTCAGCCTGGTTCTCGAATTTTTTCTAAGTCAGCCCAACTTGGAAATATTTTCAGAGTGCCACTTTCAAGGGAGTTTCGCCCAACCCCTATCCGCCTAAGAGGCACTTCAGGTCGGCCTGACTGGCCACATTTTCCCCCTCCTCATCCTGGTTCTCGAATTTTTTCTAAGTCAGCCAAACTTGGAAATTTTTTCAGAGTGCCACTTTCAAGGGAGTTTCGCCCAACCCCTATCCGCCTAAGAGGCACTTCGGGTCGGCCTGACTGGCCACATTTTCCCCCTCCTCATCCTGGTTCTCGAATTTTTTCTAAGTCAGCCAAACTTGGAAATTTTTTCAGAGT
>NW_028233635.1:0-24867 GCF_054856555.1 Leptonotus elevatus | reverse complement strand
AAATGCATTTTCAGCCTGATTGTACACTTCAGGTGAAAATGTCAAAATCTTCAAAATGAGCAAAAGCACAATGAATTAATGCTTGAATCATCTTCATTTTGCTAAAATACACTAATGACAGCAAAAAGTTTGAGTCTACAACATTTAGTTAAGGTGTGAGAGCCAAAATGAACTTTTTATGGCTTTAAATGCATTTTCAGCCTGATTGTACACTTCAGGTGAAAATGTCAAAATCTTCAAAATGAGCAAAAGCACATGAAATTAATGCTTGAATCATCTTCATTTTGCTAACATACACTAATGAACAGCAAAAAGTTTGAGTCTACAACATTTAGTTAAGGTGTGAGAGCCAAAATGAACTTTTTATTGCTTTAAACGCATTTTCAGCCCTGAATTGTACACTTCAGGTGAAAATGTCAAAATCTTCAAAATGAGCAAAAGCACAATGAAATTAATGCTTGAATCATCTTCATTTTGCTAAAATACACTAATGACAGCAAAAAGTTTGAGTCTACAACATTTAGTTAAGGTGTGAGAGCCAAAATGAACTTTTTATGGCTTTAAATGCATTTTCAGCCTGATTGTACACTTCAGGTGAAAATGTCAAAATCTTCAAATGAGCAAAAGCACAATGAAATTAATGCTTGAATCATCTTCATTTTGCTAAAATACACTAATGACAGCAAAAAGTTTGAGTCTACAACATTTAGTTAAGGTGTGAGAGCCAAAATGAACTTTTTATTGCTTTAAATGCATTTTCAGCCCTGATTGTACACTTCAGGTGAAAATGTCAAAATCTTCAAAATGAGCAAAAGCACAATGAAATTAATGCTTGAATCATCTTCATTTTGCTAAAATACACTAATGACAGCAAAAAGTTTGAGTCTACAACATTTAGTTAAGGTGTGAGAGCCAAAATGAACTTTTTATGGCTTTAAATGCATTTTCAGCCCTGATTGTACACTTCAGGTGAAAATGTCAAAATCTTCAAAATGAGCAAAAGCACAATGAAATTAATGCTTGAATCATCTTCATTTTGCTAAAATACACTAATGACAGCAAAAAGTTTGAGTCTACAACATTTAGTTAAGGTGTGAGAGCCAAAATGAACTTTTTATGGCTTTAAATGCATTTTCAGCCTGATTGTACACTTCAGGTGAAAATGTCAAAATCTTCAAAATGAGCAAAAGCACAATGAAATTAATGCTTGAATCATCTTCATTTTGCTAAAATACACTAATGACAGCAAAAAGTTTGAGTCTACAACATTTAGTTAAGGTGTGAGAGCCAAAATGAACTTTTTTATGGCTTTAAATGCATTTTCAGCCCGATTGTACACTTCAGGTGAAAATGTCAAAATCTTCAAAATGAGCAAAAGCACAATGAAATTAATGCTTGAATCATCTTCATTTTGCTAAAATACACTAATGACAGCAAAAAGTTTGAGTCTACAACATTTAGTTAAGGTGTGAGAGCCAAAATGAACTTTTTATGGCTTTAAATGCATTTTCAGCCTGATTGTACACTTCAGGTGAAAATGTCAAAATCTTCAAAATGAGCAAAAGCACAATGAAATTAATGCTTGAATCATCTTCATTTTGCTAACATACACTAATGACAGCAAAAAGTTTGAGTCTACAACATTTAGTTAAGGTGTGAGAGCCAAAATGAACTTTTTATTGCTTTAAACGCGTTTTCAGCCCCTAATTGTACACTTCAGGTGAAAATGTCAAAATCTTCAAAATGAGCAAAAGCACAATGAAATTAATGCTTGAATCATCTTCATTTTGCTAAAATACACTAATGACAGCAAAAAGTTTGAGTCTACAACATTTAGTTAAGGTGTGAGAGCCAAAATGAACTTTTTATGGCTTTAAATGCATTTTCAGCCTGATTGTACACTTCAGGTGAAAATGTCAAAATCTTCAAAATGAGCAAAAGCACAATGAAATTAATGCTTGAATCATCTTCATTTTGCTAAAATACACTAATGACAGCAAAAAGTTTGAGTCTACAACATTTAGTTAAGGTGTGAGAGCCAAAATGAACTTTTTATGGCTTTAAATGCATTTTCAGCCCCGATTGTACACTTCAGGTGAAAATGTCAAAATCTTCAAAATGAGCAAAAGCACAATGAAATTAATGCTTGAATCATCTTCATTTTGCTAAAATACACTAATGACAGCAAAAAGTTTGAGTCTACAACATTTAGTTAAGGTGTGAGAGCCAAAATGAACTTTTTATGGCTTTAAATGCATTTTCAGCCTGATTGTACACTTCAGGTGAAAATGTCAAAATCTTCAAAATGAGCAAAAGCACAATGAAATTAATGCTTGAATCATCTTCATTTTGCTAAAATACACTAATGACAGCAAAAAGTTTGAGTCTACAACATTTAGTTAAGGTGTGAGAGCCAAAATGAACTTTTTATGGCTTTAAATGCATTTTCAGCCCGATTGTACACTTCAGGTGAAAATGTCAAAATCTTCAAAATGAGCAAAAGCACAATGAAATTAATGCTTGAATCATCTTCATTTTGCTAAAATACACTAATGACAGCAAAAAGTTTGAGTCTACAACATTTAGTTAAGGTGTGAGAGCCAAAATGAACTTTTTATGGCTTTAAATGCATTTTCAGCCTGATTGTACACTTCAGGTGAAAATGTCAAAATCTTCAAAATGAGCAAAAGCACAATGAAATTAATGCTTGAATCATCTTCATTTTGCTAAAATACACTAATGACAGCAAAAAGTTTGAGTCTACAACATTTAGTTAAGGTGTGAGAGCCAAAATGAACTTTTTATGGCTTTAAATGCATTTTCAGCCCGATTGTACACTTCAGGTGAAAATGTCAAAATCTTCAAAATGAGCAAAAGCACAATGAAATTAATGCTTGAATCATCTTCATTTTGCTAAAATACACTAATGACAGCAAAAAGTTTGAGTCTACAACATTTAGTTAAGGTGTGAGAGCCAAAATGAACTTTTTATGGCTTTAAATGCATTTTCAGCCTGATTGTACACTTCAGGTGAAAATGTCGAAATCTTCAAAATGAGCAAAAGCACAATGAAATTAATGCTTGAATCATCTTCATTTTGCTAACATACACTAATGACAGCAAAAAGTTTGAGTCTACAACATTTAGTTAAGGTGTGAGAGCCAAAATGAACTTTTTATTGCTTTAAACGCGTTTTCAGCCCCATTGTACACTTCAGGTGAAAATGTCAAAATCTTCAAAATGAGCAAAAGCACAATGAAATTAATGCTTGAATCATCTTCATTTTGCTAAAATACACTAATGACAGCAAAAAGTTTGAGTCTACAACATTTAGTTAAGGTGTGAGAGCCAAAATGAACTTTTTATGGCTTTAAATGCATTTTCAGCCTGATTGTACACTTCAGGTGAAAATGTCAAAATCTTCAAAATGAGCAAAAGCACAATGAAATTAATGCTTGAATCATCTTCATTTTGCTAAAATACACTAATGACAGCAAAAAGTTTGAGTCTACAACATTTAGTTAAGGTGTGAGAGCCAAAATGAACTTTTTATGGCTTTAAATGCATTTTCAGCCTGATTGTACACTTCAGGTGAAAATGTCAAAATCTTCAAAATGAGCAAAAGCACAATGAAATTAATGCTTGAATCATCTTCATTTTGCTAAAATACACTAATGACAGCAAAAAGTTTGAGTCTACAACATTTAGTTAAGGTGTGAGAGCCAAAATGAACTTTTTATGGCTTTAAATGCATTTTCAGCCTGATTGTACACTTCAGGTGAAAATGTCAAAATCTTCAAAATGAGCAAAAGCACAATGAAATTAATGCTTGAATCATCTTCATTTTGCTAACATACACTAATGACAGCAAAAAGTTTGAGTCTACAACATTTAGTTAAGGTGTGAGAGCCAAAATGAACTTTTTATGGCTTTAAATGCATTTTCAGCCTGATTGTACACTTCAGGTGAAAATGTCAAAATCTTCAAAATGAGCAAAAGCACAATGAAATTAATGCTTGAATCATCTTCATTTTGTTAACATACACTAATGACAGCAAAAAGTTTGAGTCTACAACATTTAGTTAAGGTGTGAGAGCCAAAATGAACTTTTTATGGCTTTAAATGCATTTTCAGCCTGATTGTACACTTCAGGTGAAAATGTCAAAATCTTCAAAATGAGCAAAAGCACAATGAAATTAATGCTTGAATCATCTTCATTTTGCTAACATACACTAATGACAGCAAAAAGTTTGAGTCTACAACATTTAGTTAAGGTGTGAGAGCCAAAATGAACTTTTTATGGCTTTAAATGCATTTTCAGCCCGATTGTACACTTCAGGTGAAAATGTCAAAATCTTCAAAATGAGCAAAAGCACAATGAAATTAATGCTTGAATCATCTTCATTTTGCAAAAATACACTAATGACAGCAAAAAGTTTGAGTCTACAACATTTAGTTAAGGTGTGAGAGCCAAAATGAACTTTTTATGGCTTTAAATGCATTTTCAGCCCGATTGTACACTTCAGGTGAAAATGTCAAAATCTTCAAAATGAGCAAAAGCACAATGAAATTAATGCTTGAATCATCTTCATTTTGCTAAAATACACTAATGACAGCAAAAAGTTTGAGTCTACAACATTTAGTTAAGGTGTGAGAGCCAAAATGAACTTTTTATGGCTTTAAATGCATTTTCAGCCTGATTGTACACTTCAGGTGAAAATGTCAAAATCTTCAAAATGAGCAAAAGCACAATGAAATTAATGCTTGAATCATCTTCATTTTGCTAACATACACTAATGACAGCAAAAAGTTTGAGTCTACAACATTTAGTTAAGGTGTGAGAGCCAAAATGAACTTTTTATTGCTTTAAACGCGTTTTCAGCCCCTAATTGTACACTTCAGGTGAAAATGTCAAAATCTTCAAAATGAGCAAAAGCACAATGAAATTAATACTTCAATCATCTTCATTTTGCTAAAATACACTAATGACAGCAAAAAGTTTGAATCTACAACATTTAGTTAAGGTGTGAGAGCCAAAATGAACTTTTTATTGCTTTAAATGCATTTTCAGCCCGATTGTACACTTCAGGTGAAAATGTCAAAATCTTCAAAATGAGCAAAAGCACAATGAAATTAATGCTTGAATCATCTTCATTTTGCTAACATACACTAATGACAGCAAAAAGTTTGAGTCTACAACATTTAGTTAAGGTGTGAGAGCCAAAATGAACTTTTTATGGCTTTAAACGCGTTTTCAGCCCCTAATTGTACACTTCAGGTGAAAATGTCAAAATCTTCAAAATGAGCAAAAGCACAATGAAATTAATGCTTGAATCATCTTCATTTTGCTAAAATACACTAATGACAGCAAAAAGTTTGAGTCTACAACATTTAGTTAAGGTGTGAGAGCCAAAATGAACTTTTTATGGCTTTAAATGCATTTTCAGCCCGATTGTACACTTCAGGTGAAAAGGTCAAAATCTTCAAAATGAGCAAAAGCACAATGAAATTAATGCTTGAATCATCTTCATTTTGCTAAAATACACTAATGACAGCAACAAGTTTGAGTCTACAACATTTAGTTAAGGTGTGAGAGCCAAAATGAACTTTTTATTGCTTTAAACGCGTTTTCAGCCCCTAATTGTACACTTCAGGTGAAAATGTCAAAATCTTCAAAATGAGCAAAAGCACAATGAAATTAATGCTTGAATCATCTTCATTTTGCTAAAATACACTAATGACAGCAAAAAGTTTGAGTCTACAACATTTAGTTAAGGTGTGAGAGCCAAAATGAACTTTTTATGGCTTTAAATGCATTTTCAGCCTGATTGTACACTTCAGGTGAAAATGTCAAAATCTTCAAAATGAGCAAAAGCACAATGAAATTAATGCTTGAATCATCTTCATTTTGCTAAAATACACTAATGACAGCAAAAAGTTTGAGTCTACAACATTTAGTTAAGGTGTGAGAGCCAAAATGAACTTTTTATGGCTTTAAATGCATTTTCAGCCTGATTGTACACTTCAGGTGAAAATGTCAAAATCTTCAAAATGAGCAAAAGCACAATGAAATTAATGCTTGAATCATCTTCATTTTGCTAACATACACTAATGACAGCAAAAAGTTTGACTCTACAACATTTAGTTAAGGTGTGAGAGCCAAAATGAACTTTTTATGGCTTTAAATGCATTTTCAGCCTGATTGTACACTTCAGGTGAAAATGTCAAAATCTTCAAAATGAGCAAAAGCACAATGAAATTAATGCTTGAATCATCTTCATTTTGCTAAAATACACTAATGACAGCAAAAAGTTTGAGTCTACAACATTTAGTTAAGGTGTGAGAGCCAAAATGAATTTTTTATGGCTTTAAATGCATTTTCAGCCCGATTGTACACTTCAGGTGAAAATGTCAAAATCTTCAAAATGAGCAAAAGCACAATGAAATTAATGCTTGAATCATCTTCATTTTGCTAAAATACACTAATGACAGCAAAAAGTTTGAGTCTACAACATTTAGTTAAGGTGTGAGAGCCAAAATGAACTTTTTATGGCTTTAAATGCATTTTCAGCCTGATTGTACACTTCAGGTGAAAATGTCAAAATCTTCAAAATGAGCAAAAGCACAATGAAATTAATGCTTGAATCATCTTCATTTTGCTAACATACACTAATGACAGCAAAAAGTTTGAGTCTACAACATTTAGTTAAGGTGTGAGAGCCAAAATGAACTTTTTATTGCTTTAAACGCGTTTTCAGCCCCTAATTGTACACTTCAGGTGAAAATGTCAAAATCTTCAAAATGAGCAAAAGCACAATGAAATTAATGCTTGAATCATCTTCATTTTGCTAAAATACACTAATGACAGCAAAAAGTTTGAGTCTACAACATTTAGTTAAGGTGTGAGAGCCAAAATGAACTTTTTATGGCTTTAAATGCATTTTCAGCCTGATTGTACACTTCAGGTGAAAATGTCAAAATCTTCAAAATGAGCAAAAGCACAATGAAATTAATGCTTGAATCATCTTCATTTTGCTAAAATACACTAATGACAGCAAAAAGTTTGAGTCTACAACATTTAGTTAAGGTGTGAGAGCCAAAATGAACTTTTTATGGCTTTAAATGCATTTTCAGCCTGATTGTACACTTCAGGTGAAAATGTCAAAATCTTCAAAATGAGCAAAAGCACAATGAAATTAATGCTTGAATCATCTTCATTTTGCTAAAATACACTAATGACAGCAAAAAGTTTGAGTCTACAACATTTAGTTAAGGTGTGAGAGCCAAAATGAACTTTTTATGGCTTTAAATGCATTTTCAGCCCGATTGTACACTTCAGGTGAAAATGTCAAAATCTTCAAAATGAGCAAAAGCACAATGAAATTAATGCTTGAATCATCTTCATTTTGCTAAAATACACTAATGACAGCAAAAAGTTTGAGTCTACAACATTTAGTTAAGGTGTGAGAGCCAAAATGAACTTTTTATGGCTTTAAATGCATTTTCAGCCTGATTGTACACTTCAGGTGAAAATGTCAAAATCTTCAAAATGAGCAAAAGCACAATGAAATTAATGCTTGAATCATCTTCATTTTGCTAAAATACACTAATGACAGCAAAAAGTTTGAGTCTACAACATTTAGTTAAGGTGTGAGAGCCAAAATGAATTTTTTATGGCTTTAAATGCATTTTCAGCCCGATTGTACACTTCAGGTGAAAATGTCAAAATCTTCAAAATGAGCAAAAGCACAATGAAATTAATGCTTGAATCATCTTCATTTTGCTAAAATACACTAATGACAGCAAAAAGTTTGAGTCTACAACATTTAGTTAAGGTGTGAGAGCCAAAATGAACTTTTTATGGCTTTAAATGCATTTTCAGCCTGATTGTACACTTCAGGTGAAAATGTCAAAATCTTCAAAATGAGCAAAAGCACAATGAAATTAATGCTTGAATCATCTTCATTTTGCTAACATACACTAATGACAGCAAAAAGTTTGAGTCTACAACATTTAGTTAAGGTGTGAGAGCCAAAATGAACTTTTTATTGCTTTAAACGCGTTTTCAGCCCCTAATTGTACACTTCAGGTGAAAATGTCAAAATCTTCAAAATGAGCAAAAGCACAATGAAATTAATGCTTGAATCATCTTCATTTTGCTAAAATACACTAATGACAGCAAAAAGTTTGAGTCTACAACATTTAGTTAAGGTGTGAGAGCCAAAATGAACTTTTTATGGCTTTAAATGCATTTTCAGCCTGATTGTACACTTCAGGTGAAAATGTCAAAATCTTCAAAATGAGCAAAAGCACAATGAAATTAATGCTTGAATCATCTTCATTTTGCTAAAATACACTAATGACAGCAAAAAGTTTGAGTCTACAACATTTAGTTAAGGTGTGAGAGCCAAAATGAACTTTTTATGGCTTTAAATGCATTTTCAGCCTGATTGTACACTTCAGGTGAAAATGTCAAAATCTTCAAAATGAGCAAAAGCACAATGAAATTAATGCTTGAATCATCTTCATTTTGCTAAAATACACTAATGACAGCAAAAAGTTTGAGTCTACAACATTTAGTTAAGGTGTGAGAGCCAAAATGAACTTTTTATGGCTTTAAATGCATTTTCAGCCCGATTGTACACTTCAGGTGAAAATGTCAAAATCTTCAAAATGAGCAAAAGCACAATGAAATTAATGCTTGAATCATCTTCATTTTGCTAAAATACACTAATGACAGCAAAAAGTTTGAGTCTACAACATTTAGTTAAGGTGTGAGAGCCAAAATGAACTTTTTATGGCTTTAAATGCATTTTCAGCCTGATTGTACACTTCAGGTGAAAATGTCAAAATCTTCAAAATGAGCAAAAGCACAATGAAATTAATGCTTGAATCATCTTCATTTTGCTAAAATACACTAATGACAGCAAAAAGTTTGAGTCTACAACATTTAGTTAAGGTGTGAGAGCCAAAATGAATTTTTTATGGCTTTAAATGCATTTTCAGCCCGATTGTACACTTCAGGTGAAAATGTCAAAATCTTCAAAATGAGCAAAAGCACAATGAAATTAATGCTTGAATCATCTTCATTTTGCTAAAATACACTAATGACAGCAAAAAGTTTGAGTCTACAACATTTAGTTAAGGTGTGAGAGCCAAAATGAACTTTTTATGGCTTTAAATGCATTTTCAGCCTGATTGTACACTTCAGGTGAAAATGTCAAAATCTTCAAAATGAGCAAAAGCACAATGAAATTAATGCTTGAATCATCTTCATTTTGCTAACATACACTAATGACAGCAAAAAGTTTGAGTCTACAACATTTAGTTAAGGTGTGAGAGCCAAAATGAACTTTTTATGGCTTTAAATGCATTTTCAGCCCGATTGTACACTTCAGGTGAAAATGTCAAAATCTTCAAAATGAGCAAAAGCACAATGAAATTAATGCTTGAATCATCTTCATTTTGCTAAAATACACTAATGACAGCAAAAAGTTTGAGTCTACAACATTTAGTTAAGGTGTGAGAGCCAAAATGAACTTTTTATGGCTTTAAATGCATTTTCAGCCCGATTGTACACTTCAGGTGAAAATGTCAAAATCTTCAAAATGAGCAAAAGCACAATGAAATTAATGCTTGAATCATCTTCATTTTGCTAAAATACACTAATGACAGCAAAAAGTTTGAGTCTACAACATTTAGTTAAGGTGTGAGAGCCAAAATGAACTTTTTATGGCTTTAAATGCATTTTCAGCCTGATTGTACACTTCAGGTGAAAATGTCAAAATCTTCAAAATGAGCAAAAGCACAATGAAATTAATGGTTGAATCATCTTCATTTTGCTAACATACACTAATGACAGCAAAAAGTTTGAGTCTACAACATTTAGTTAAGGTGTGAGAGCCAAAATGAACTTTTTATGGCTTTAAATGCATTTTCAGCCTGATTGTACACTTCAGGTGAAAATGTCAAAATCTTCAAAATGAGCAAAAGCACAATGAAATTAATGCTTGAATCATCTTCATTTTGCTAACATACACTAATGACAGCAAAAAGTTTGAGTCTACAACATTTAGTTAAGGTGTGAGAGCCAAAATGAACTTTTTATGGCTTTAAATGCATTTTCAGCCTGATTGTACACTTCAGGTGAAAATGTCAAAATCTTCAAAATGAGCAAAAGCACAATGAAATTAATGCTTGAATCATCTTCATTTTGTTAACATACACTAATGACAGCAAAAAGTTTGAGTCTACAACATTTAGTTAAGGTGTGAGAGCCAAAATGAACTTTTTATGGCTTTAAATGCATTTTCAGCCTGATTGTACACTTCAGGTGAAAATGTCAAAATCTTCAAAATGAGCAAAAGCACAATGAAATTAATGCTTGAATCATCTTCATTTTGCTAACATACACTAATGACAGCAAAAAGTTTGAGTCTACAACATTTAGTTAAGGTGTGAGAGCCAAAATGAACTTTTTATGGCTTTAAATGCATTTTCAGCCCGATTGTACACTTCAGGTGAAAATGTCAAAATCTTCAAAATGAGCAAAAGCACAATGAAATTAATGCTTGAATCATCTTCATTTTGCAAAAATACACTAATGACAGCAAAAAGTTTGAGTCTACAACATTTAGTTAAGGTGTGAGAGCCAAAATGAACTTTTTAGGGCTTTAAATGCATTTTCAGCCCGATTGTACACTTCAGGTGAAAATGTCAAAATCTTCAAAATGAGCAAAAGCACAATGAAATTAATGCTTGAATCATCTTCATTTTGCTAAAATACACTAATGACAGCAAAAAGTTTGAGTCTACAACATTTAGTTAAGGTGTGAGAGCCAAAATGAACTTTTTATGGCTTTAAATGCATTTTCAGCCTGATTGTACACTTCAGGTGAAAATGTCAAAATCTTCAAAATGAGCAAAAGCACAATGAAATTAATGCTTGAATCATCTTCATTTTGCTAACATACACTAATGACAGCAAAAAGTTTGAGTCTACAACATTTAGTTAAGGTGTGAGAGCCAAAATGAACTTTTTATGGCTTTAAATGCATTTTCAGCCTGATTGTACACTTCAGGTGAAAATGTCAAAATCTTCAAAATGAGCAAAAGCACAATGAAATTAATGCTTGAATCATCTTCATTTTGCTAACATACACTAATGACAGCAAAAAGTTTGAGTCTACAACATTTAGTTAAGGTGTGAGAGCCAAAATGAACTTTTTATTGCTTTAAACGCGTTTTCAGCCCCTAATTGTACACTTCAGGTGAAAATGTCAAAATCTTCAAAATGAGCAAAAGCACAATGAAATTAATACTTCAATCATCTTCATTTTGCTAAAATACACTAATGACAGCAAAAAGTTTGAATCTACAACATTTAGTTAAGGTGTGAGAGCCAAAATGAACTTTTTATTGCTTTAAATGCATTTTCAGCCCGATTGTACACTTCAGGTGAAAATGTCAAAATCTTCAAAATGAGCAAAAGCACAATGAAATTAATGCTTGAATCATCTTCATTTTGCTAACATACACTAATGACAGCAAAAAGTTTGAGTCTACAACATTTAGTTAAGGTGTGAGAGCCAAAATGAACTTTTTATGGCTTTAAATGCATTTTCAGCCTGATTGTACACTTCAGGTGAAAATGTCAAAATCTTCAAAATGAGCAAAAGCACAATGAAATTAATGCTTGAATCATCTTCATTTTGCTAACATACACTAATGACAGCAAAAAGTTTGAGTCTACAACATTTAGTTAAGGTGTGAGAGCCAAAATGAACTTTTTATGGCTTTAAATGCATTTTCAGCCCGATTGTACACTTCAGGTGAAAATGTCAAAATCTTCAAAATGAGCAAAAGCACAATGAAATTAATGCTTGAATCATCTTCATTTTGCAAAAATACACTAATGACAGCAAAAAGTTTGAGTCTACAACATTTAGTTAAGGTGTGAGAGCCAAAATGAACTTTTTATGGCTTTAAATGCATTTTCAGCCCGATTGTACACTTCAGGTGAAAATGTCAAAATCTTCAAAATGAGCAAAAGCACAATGAAATTAATGCTTGAATCATCTTCATTTTGCTAAAATACACTAATGACAGCAAAAAGTTTGAGTCTACAACATTTAGTTAAGGTGTGAGAGCCAAAATGAACTTTTTATGGCTTTAAATGCATTTTCAGCCTGATTGTACACTTCAGGTGAAAATGTCAAAATCTTCAAAATGAGCAAAAGCACAATGAAATTAATGCTTGAATCATCTTCATTTTGCTAACATACACTAATGACAGCAAAAAGTTTGAGTCTACAACATTTAGTTAAGGTGTGAGAGCCAAAATGAACTTTTTATTGCTTTAAACGCGTTTTCAGCCCCTAATTGTACACTTCAGGTGAAAATGTCAAAATCTTCAAAATGAGCAAAAGCACAATGAAATTAATGCTTGAATCATCTTCATTTTGCTAACATACACTAATGACAGCAAAAAGTTTGAGTCTACAACATTTAGTTAAGGTGTGAGAGCCAAAATGAACTTTTTATTGCTTTAAACGCGTTTTCAGCCCCTAATTGTACACTTCAGGTGAAAATGTCAAAATCTTCAAAATGAGCAAAAGCACAATGAAATTAATGCTTGAATCATCTTCATTTTGCTAAAATACACTAATGACAGCAAAAAGTTTGAGTCTACAACATTTAGTTAAGGTGTGAGAGCCAAAATGAACTTTTTATGGCTTTAAATGCATTTTCAGCCTGATTGTACACTTCAGGTGAAAATGTCAAAATCTTCAAAATGAGCAAAAGCACAATGAAATTAATGCTTGAATCATCTTCATTTTGCTAAAATACACTAATGACAGCAAAAAGTTTGAGTCTACAACATTTAGTTAAGGTGTGAGAGCCAAAATGAACTTTTTATGGCTTTAAATGCATTTTCAGCCTGATTGTACACTTCAGGTGAAAATGTCAAAATCTTCAAAATGAGCAAAAGCACAATGAAATTAATGCTTGAATCATCTTCATTTTGCTAAAATACACTAATGACAGCAAAAAGTTTGAGTCTACAACATTTAGTTAAGGTGTGAGAGCCAAAATGAACTTTTTATGGCTTTAAATGCATTTTCAGCCTGATTGTACACTTCAGGTGAAAATGTCAAAATCTTCAAAATGAGCAAAAGCACAATGAAATTAATGCTTGAATCATCTTCATTTTGCTAACATACACTAATGACAGCAAAAAGTTTGAGTCTACAACATTTAGTTAAGGTGTGAGAGCCAAAATGAACTTTTTATGGCTTTAAATGCATTTTCAGCCTGATTGTACACTTCAGGTGAAAATGTCAAAATCTTCAAAATGAGCAAAAGCACAATGAAATTAATGCTTGAATCATCTTCATTTTGTTAACATACACTAATGACAGCAAAAAGTTTGAGTCTACAACATTTAGTTAAGGTGTGAGAGCCAAAATGAACTTTTTATGGCTTTAAATGCATTTTCAGCCTGATTGTACACTTCAGGTGAAAATGTCAAAATCTTCAAAATGAGCAAAAGCACAATGAAATTAATGCTTGAATCATCTTCATTTTGCTAACATACACTAATGACAGCAAAAAGTTTGAGTCTACAACATTTAGTTAAGGTGTGAGAGCCAAAATGAACTTTTTATGGCTTTAAATGCATTTTCAGCCCGATTGTACACTTCAGGTGAAAATGTCAAAATCTTCAAAATGAGCAAAAGCACAATGAAATTAATGCTTGAATCATCTTCATTTTGCAAAAATACACTAATGACAGCAAAAAGTTTGAGTCTACAACATTTAGTTAAGGTGTGAGAGCCAAAATGAACTTTTTATGGCTTTAAATGCATTTTCAGCCCGATTGTACACTTCAGGTGAAAATGTCAAAATCTTCAAAATGAGCAAAAGCACAATGAAATTAATGCTTGAATCATCTTCATTTTGCTAAAATACACTAATGACAGCAAAAAGTTTGAGTCTACAACATTTAGTTAAGGTGTGAGAGCCAAAATGAACTTTTTATGGCTTTAAATGCATTTTCAGCCTGATTGTACACTTCAGGTGAAAATGTCAAAATCTTCAAAATGAGCAAAAGCACAATGAAATTAATGCTTGAATCATCTTCATTTTGCTAAAATACACTAATGACAGCAAAAAGTTTGAGTCTACAACATTTAGTTAAGGTGTGAGAGCCAAAATGAACTTTTTATGGCTTTAAATGCATTTTCAGCCCGATTGTACACTTCAGGTGAAAATGTCAAAATCTTCAAAATGAGCAAAAGCACAATGAAATTAATGCTTGAATCATCTTCATTTTGCTAAAATACACTAATGACAGCAAAAAGTTTGAGTCTACAACATTTAGTTAAGGTGTGAGAGCCAAAATGAACTTTTTATGGCTTTAAATGCATTTTCAGCCTGATTGTACACTTCAGGTGAAAATGTCAAAATCTTCAAAATGAGCAAAAGCACAATGAAATTAATGCTTGAATCATCTTCATTTTGCTAAAATACACTAATGACAGCAAAAAGTTTGAGTCTACAACATTTAGTTAAGGTGTGAGAGCCAAAATGAATTTTTTATGGCTTTAAATGCATTTTCAGCCCGATTGTACACTTCAGGTGAAAATGTCAAAATCTTCAAAATGAGCAAAAGCACAATGAAATTAATGCTTGAATCATCTTCATTTTGCTAAAATACACTAATGACAGCAAAAAGTTTGAGTCTACAACATTTAGTTAAGGTGTGAGAGCCAAAATGAACTTTTTATGGCTTTAAATGCATTTTCAGCCTGATTGTACACTTCAGGTGAAAATGTCAAAATCTTCAAAATGAGCAAAAGCACAATGAAATTAATGCTTGAATCATCTTCATTTTGCTAACATACACTAATGACAGCAAAAAGTTTGAGTCTACAACATTTAGTTAAGGTGTGAGAGCCAAAATGAACTTTTTATTGCTTTAAACGCGTTTTCAGCCCCTAATTGTACACTTCAGGTGAAAATGTCAAAATCTTCAAAATGAGCAAAAGCACAATGAAATTAATGCTTGAATCATCTTCATTTTGCTAAAATACACTAATGACAGCAAAAAGTTTGAGTCTACAACATTTAGTTAAGGTGTGAGAGCCAAAATGAACTTTTTATGGCTTTAAATGCATTTTCAGCCTGATTGTACACTTCAGGTGAAAATGTCAAAATCTTCAAAATGAGCAAAAGCACAATGAAATTAATGCTTGAATCATCTTCATTTTGCTAAAATACACTAATGACAGCAAAAAGTTTGAGTCTACAACATTTAGTTAAGGTGTGAGAGCCAAAATGAACTTTTTATGGCTTTAAATGCATTTTCAGCCTGATTGTACACTTCAGGTGAAAATGTCAAAATCTTCAAAATGAGCAAAAGCACAATGAAATTAATGCTTGAATCATCTTCATTTTGCTAAAATACACTAATGACAGCAAAAAGTTTGAGTCTACAACATTTAGTTAAGGTGTGAGAGCCAAAATGAACTTTTTATGGCTTTAAATGCATTTTCAGCCCGATTGTACACTTCAGGTGAAAATGTCAAAATCTTCAAAATGAGCAAAAGCACAATGAAATTAATGCTTGAATCATCTTCATTTTGCTAAAATACACTAATGACAGCAAAAAGTTTGAGTCTACAACATTTAGTTAAGGTGTGAGAGCCAAAATGAACTTTTTATGGCTTTAAATGCATTTTCAGCCTGATTGTACACTTCAGGTGAAAATGTCAAAATCTTCAAAATGAGCAAAAGCACAATGAAATTAATGCTTGAATCATCTTCATTTTGCTAAAATACACTAATGACAGCAAAAAGTTTGAGTCTACAACATTTAGTTAAGGTGTGAGAGCCAAAATGAATTTTTTATGGCTTTAAATGCATTTTCAGCCCGATTGTACACTTCAGGTGAAAATGTCAAAATCTTCAAAATGAGCAAAAGCACAATGAAATTAATGCTTGAATCATCTTCATTTTGCTAAAATACACTAATGACAGCAAAAAGTTTGAGTCTACAACATTTAGTTAAGGTGTGAGAGCCAAAATGAACTTTTTATGGCTTTAAATGCATTTTCAGCCTGATTGTACACTTCAGGTGAAAATGTCAAAATCTTCAAAATGAGCAAAAGCACAATGAAATTAATGCTTGAATCATCTTCATTTTGCTAACATACACTAATGACAGCAAAAAGTTTGAGTCTACAACATTTAGTTAAGGTGTGAGAGCCAAAATGAACTTTTTATGGCTTTAAATGCATTTTCAGCCCGATTGTACACTTCAGGTGAAAATGTCAAAATCTTCAAAATGAGCAAAAGCACAATGAAATTAATGCTTGAATCATCTTCATTTTGCTAAAATACACTAATGACAGCAAAAAGTTTGAGTCTACAACATTTAGTTAAGGTGTGAGAGCCAAAATGAACTTTTTATGGCTTTAAATGCATTTTCAGCCCGATTGTACACTTCAGGTGAAAATGTCAAAATCTTCAAAATGAGCAAAAGCACAATGAAATTAATGCTTGAATCATCTTCATTTTGCTAAAATACACTAATGACAGCAAAAAGTTTGAGTCTACAACATTTAGTTAAGGTGTGAGAGCCAAAATGAACTTTTTATGGCTTTAAATGCATTTTCAGCCTGATTGTACACTTCAGGTGAAAATGTCAAAATCTTCAAAATGAGCAAAAGCACAATGAAATTAATGGTTGAATCATCTTCATTTTGCTAACATACACTAATGACAGCAAAAAGTTTGAGTCTACAACATTTAGTTAAGGTGTGAGAGCCAAAATGAACTTTTTATGGCTTTAAATGCATTTTCAGCCTGATTGTACACTTCAGGTGAAAATGTCAAAATCTTCAAAATGAGCAAAAGCACAATGAAATTAATGCTTGAATCATCTTCATTTTGCTAACATACACTAATGACAGCAAAAAGTTTGAGTCTACAACATTTAGTTAAGGTGTGAGAGCCAAAATGAACTTTTTATGGCTTTAAATGCATTTTCAGCCTGATTGTACACTTCAGGTGAAAATGTCAAAATCTTCAAAATGAGCAAAAGCACAATGAAATTAATGCTTGAATCATCTTCATTTTGTTAACATACACTAATGACAGCAAAAAGTTTGAGTCTACAACATTTAGTTAAGGTGTGAGAGCCAAAATGAACTTTTTATGGCTTTAAATGCATTTTCAGCCTGATTGTACACTTCAGGTGAAAATGTCAAAATCTTCAAAATGAGCAAAAGCACAATGAAATTAATGCTTGAATCATCTTCATTTTGCTAACATACACTAATGACAGCAAAAAGTTTGAGTCTACAACATTTAGTTAAGGTGTGAGAGCCAAAATGAACTTTTTATGGCTTTAAATGCATTTTCAGCCCGATTGTACACTTCAGGTGAAAATGTCAAAATCTTCAAAATGAGCAAAAGCACAATGAAATTAATGCTTGAATCATCTTCATTTTGCAAAAATACACTAATGACAGCAAAAAGTTTGAGTCTACAACATTTAGTTAAGGTGTGAGAGCCAAAATGAACTTTTTAGGGCTTTAAATGCATTTTCAGCCCGATTGTACACTTCAGGTGAAAATGTCAAAATCTTCAAAATGAGCAAAAGCACAATGAAATTAATGCTTGAATCATCTTCATTTTGCTAAAATACACTAATGACAGCAAAAAGTTTGAGTCTACAACATTTAGTTAAGGTGTGAGAGCCAAAATGAACTTTTTATGGCTTTAAATGCATTTTCAGCCTGATTGTACACTTCAGGTGAAAATGTCAAAATCTTCAAAATGAGCAAAAGCACAATGAAATTAATGCTTGAATCATCTTCATTTTGCTAACATACACTAATGACAGCAAAAAGTTTGAGTCTACAACATTTAGTTAAGGTGTGAGAGCCAAAATGAACTTTTTATGGCTTTAAATGCATTTTCAGCCTGATTGTACACTTCAGGTGAAAATGTCAAAATCTTCAAAATGAGCAAAAGCACAATGAAATTAATGCTTGAATCATCTTCATTTTGCTAACATACACTAATGACAGCAAAAAGTTTGAGTCTACAACATTTAGTTAAGGTGTGAGAGCCAAAATGAACTTTTTATTGCTTTAAACGCGTTTTCAGCCCCTAATTGTACACTTCAGGTGAAAATGTCAAAATCTTCAAAATGAGCAAAAGCACAATGAAATTAATACTTCAATCATCTTCATTTTGCTAAAATACACTAATGACAGCAAAAAGTTTGAATCTACAACATTTAGTTAAGGTGTGAGAGCCAAAATGAACTTTTTATTGCTTTAAATGCATTTTCAGCCCGATTGTACACTTCAGGTGAAAATGTCAAAATCTTCAAAATGAGCAAAAGCACAATGAAATTAATGCTTGAATCATCTTCATTTTGCTAACATACACTAATGACAGCAAAAAGTTTGAGTCTACAACATTTAGTTAAGGTGTGAGAGCCAAAATGAACTTTTTATGGCTTTAAATGCATTTTCAGCCTGATTGTACACTTCAGGTGAAAATGTCAAAATCTTCAAAATGAGCAAAAGCACAATGAAATTAATGCTTGAATCATCTTCATTTTGCTAACATACACTAATGACAGCAAAAAGTTTGAGTCTACAACATTTAGTTAAGGTGTGAGAGCCAAAATGAACTTTTTATGGCTTTAAATGCATTTTCAGCCCGATTGTACACTTCAGGTGAAAATGTCAAAATCTTCAAAATGAGCAAAAGCACAATGAAATTAATGCTTGAATCATCTTCATTTTGCAAAAATACACTAATGACAGCAAAAAGTTTGAGTCTACAACATTTAGTTAAGGTGTGAGAGCCAAAATGAACTTTTTATGGCTTTAAATGCATTTTCAGCCCGATTGTACACTTCAGGTGAAAATGTCAAAATCTTCAAAATGAGCAAAAGCACAATGAAATTAATGCTTGAATCATCTTCATTTTGCTAAAATACACTAATGACAGCAAAAAGTTTGAGTCTACAACATTTAGTTAAGGTGTGAGAGCCAAAATGAACTTTTTATGGCTTTAAATGCATTTTCAGCCTGATTGTACACTTCAGGTGAAAATGTCAAAATCTTCAAAATGAGCAAAAGCACAATGAAATTAATGCTTGAATCATCTTCATTTTGCTAACATACACTAATGACAGCAAAAAGTTTGAGTCTACAACATTTAGTTAAGGTGTGAGAGCCAAAATGAACTTTTTATTGCTTTAAACGCGTTTTCAGCCCCTAATTGTACACTTCAGGTGAAAATGTCAAAATCTTCAAAATGAGCAAAAGCACAATGAAATTAATGCTTGAATCATCTTCATTTTGCTAACATACACTAATGACAGCAAAAAGTTTGAGTCTACAACATTTAGTTAAGGTGTGAGAGCCAAAATGAACTTTTTATTGCTTTAAACGCGTTTTCAGCCCCTAATTGTACACTTCAGGTGAAAATGTCAAAATCTTCAAAATGAGCAAAAGCACAATGAAATTAATGCTTGAATCATCTTCATTTTGCTAAAATACACTAATGACAGCAAAAAGTTTGAGTCTACAACATTTAGTTAAGGTGTGAGAGCCAAAATGAACTTTTTATGGCTTTAAATGCATTTTCAGCCTGATTGTACACTTCAGGTGAAAATGTCAAAATCTTCAAAATGAGCAAAAGCACAATGAAATTAATGCTTGAATCATCTTCATTTTGCTAAAATACACTAATGACAGCAAAAAGTTTGAGTCTACAACATTTAGTTAAGGTGTGAGAGCCAAAATGAACTTTTTATGGCTTTAAATGCATTTTCAGCCTGATTGTACACTTCAGGTGAAAATGTCAAAATCTTCAAAATGAGCAAAAGCACAATGAAATTAATGCTTGAATCATCTTCATTTTGCTAAAATACACTAATGACAGCAAAAAGTTTGAGTCTACAACATTTAGTTAAGGTGTGAGAGCCAAAATGAACTTTTTATGGCTTTAAATGCATTTTCAGCCTGATTGTACACTTCAGGTGAAAATGTCAAAATCTTCAAAATGAGCAAAAGCACAATGAAATTAATGCTTGAATCATCTTCATTTTGCTAACATACACTAATGACAGCAAAAAGTTTGAGTCTACAACATTTAGTTAAGGTGTGAGAGCCAAAATGAACTTTTTATGGCTTTAAATGCATTTTCAGCCTGATTGTACACTTCAGGTGAAAATGTCAAAATCTTCAAAATGAGCAAAAGCACAATGAAATTAATGCTTGAATCATCTTCATTTTGTTAACATACACTAATGACAGCAAAAAGTTTGAGTCTACAACATTTAGTTAAGGTGTGAGAGCCAAAATGAACTTTTTATGGCTTTAAATGCATTTTCAGCCTGATTGTACACTTCAGGTGAAAATGTCAAAATCTTCAAAATGAGCAAAAGCACAATGAAATTAATGCTTGAATCATCTTCATTTTGCTAACATACACTAATGACAGCAAAAAGTTTGAGTCTACAACATTTAGTTAAGGTGTGAGAGCCAAAATGAACTTTTTATGGCTTTAAATGCATTTTCAGCCCGATTGTACACTTCAGGTGAAAATGTCAAAATCTTCAAAATGAGCAAAAGCACAATGAAATTAATGCTTGAATCATCTTCATTTTGCAAAAATACACTAATGACAGCAAAAAGTTTGAGTCTACAACATTTAGTTAAGGTGTGAGAGCCAAAATGAACTTTTTATGGCTTTAAATGCATTTTCAGCCCGATTGTACACTTCAGGTGAAAATGTCAAAATCTTCAAAATGAGCAAAAGCACAATGAAATTAATGCTTGAATCATCTTCATTTTGCTAAAATACACTAATGACAGCAAAAAGTTTGAGTCTACAACATTTAGTTAAGGTGTGAGAGCCAAAATGAACTTTTTATGGCTTTAAATGCATTTTCAGCCTGATTGTACACTTCAGGTGAAAATGTCAAAATCTTCAAAATGAGCAAAAGCACAATGAAATTAATGCTTGAATCATCTTCATTTTGCTAAAATACACTAATGACAGCAAAAAGTTTGAGTCTACAACATTTAGTTAAGGTGTGAGAGCCAAAATGAACTTTTTATGGCTTTAAATGCATTTTCAGCCCGATTGTACACTTCAGGTGAAAATGTCAAAATCTTCAAAATGAGCAAAAGCACAATGAAATTAATGCTTGAATCATCTTCATTTTGCTAAAATACACTAATGACAGCAAAAAGTTTGAGTCTACAACATTTAGTTAAGGTGTGAGAGCCAAAATGAACTTTTTATGGCTTTAAATGCATTTTCAGCCTGATTGTACACTTCAGGTGAAAATGTCAAAATCTTCAAAATGAGCAAAAGCACAATGAAATTAATGCTTGAATCATCTTCATTTTGCTAAAATACACTAATGACAGCAAAAAGTTTGAGTCTACAACATTTAGTTAAGGTGTGAGAGCCAAAATGAATTTTTTATGGCTTTAAATGCATTTTCAGCCCGATTGTACACTTCAGGTGAAAATGTCAAAATCTTCAAAATGAGCAAAAGCACAATGAAATTAATGCTTGAATCATCTTCATTTTGCTAAAATACACTAATGACAGCAAAAAGTTTGAGTCTACAACATTTAGTTAAGGTGTGAGAGCCAAAATGAACTTTTTATGGCTTTAAATGCATTTTCAGCCTGATTGTACACTTCAGGTGAAAATGTCAAAATCTTCAAAATGAGCAAAAGCACAATGAAATTAATGCTTGAATCATCTTCATTTTGCTAACATACACTAATGACAGCAAAAAGTTTGAGTCTACAACATTTAGTTAAGGTGTGAGAGCCAAAATGAACTTTTTATTGCTTTAAACGCGTTTTCAGCCCCTAATTGTACACTTCAGGTGAAAATGTCAAAATCTTCAAAATGAGCAAAAGCACAATGAAATTAATGCTTGAATCATCTTCATTTTGCTAAAATACACTAATGACAGCAAAAAGTTTGAGTCTACAACATTTAGTTAAGGTGTGAGAGCCAAAATGAACTTTTTATGGCTTTAAATGCATTTTCAGCCTGATTGTACACTTCAGGTGAAAATGTCAAAATCTTCAAAATGAGCAAAAGCACAATGAAATTAATGCTTGAATCATCTTCATTTTGCTAACATAAACTAATGACAGCAAAAAGTTTGACTCTACAACATTTAGTTAAGGTGTGAGAGCCAAAATGAACTTTTTATGGCTTTAAATGCATTTTCAGCCTGATTGTACACTTCAGGTGAAAATGTCAAAATCTTCAAAATGAGCAAAAGCACAATGAAATTAATGCTTGAATCATCTTCATTTTGCTAAAATACACTAATGACAGCAAAAAGTTTGAGTCTACAACATTTAGTTAAGGTGTGAGAGCCAAAATGAATTTTTTATGGCTTTAAATGCATTTTCAGCCCGATTGTACACTTCAGGTGAAAATGTCAAAATCTTCAAAATGAGCAAAAGCACAATGAAATTAATGCTTGAATCATCTTCATTTTGCTAAAATACACTAATGACAGCAAAAAGTTTGAGTCTACAACATTTAGTTAAGGTGTGAGAGCCAAAATGAACTTTTTATGGCTTTAAATGCATTTTCAGCCTGATTGTACACTTCAGGTGAAAATGTCAAAATCTTCAAAATGAGCAAAAGCACAATGAAATTAATGCTTGAATCATCTTCATTTTGCTAACATACACTAATGACAGCAAAAAGTTTGAGTCTACAACATTTAGTTAAGGTGTGAGAGCCAAAATGAACTTTTTATTGCTTTAAACGCGTTTTCAGCCCCTAATTGTACACTTCAGGTGAAAATGTCAAAATCTTCAAAATGAGCAAAAGCACAATGAAATTAATGCTTGAATCATCTTCATTTTGCTAAAATACACTAATGACAGCAAAAAGTTTGAGTCTACAACATTTAGTTAAGGTGTGAGAGCCAAAATGAACTTTTTATGGCTTTAAATGCATTTTCAGCCTGATTGTACACTTCAGGTGAAAATGTCAAAATCTTCAAAATGAGCAAAAGCACAATGAAATTAATGCTTGAATCATCTTCATTTTGCTAAAATACACTAATGACAGCAAAAAGTTTGAGTCTACAACATTTAGTTAAGGTGTGAGAGCCAAAATGAACTTTTTATGGCTTTAAATGCATTTTCAGCCCGATTGTACACTTCAGGTGAAAATGTCAAAATCTTCAAAATGAGCAAAAGCACAATGAAATTAATGCTTGAATCATCTTCATTTTGCTAAAATACACTAATGACAGCAAAAAGTTTGAGTCTACAACATTTAGTTAAGGTGTGAGAGCCAAAATGAACTTTTTATGGCTTTAAATGCATTTTCAGCCTGATTGTACACTTCAGGTGAAAATGTCAAAATCTTCAAAATGAGCAAAAGCACAATGAAATTAATGCTTGAATCATCTTCATTTTGCTAAAATACACTAATGACAGCAAAAAGTTTGAGTCTACAACATTTAGTTAAGGTGTGAGAGCCAAAATGAATTTTTTATGGCTTTAAATGCATTTTCAGCCCGATTGTACACTTCAGGTGAAAATGTCAAAATCTTCAAAATGAGCAAAAGCACAATGAAATTAATGCTTGAATCATCTTCATTTTGCTAAAATACACTAATGACAGCAAAAAGTTTGAGTCTACAACATTTAGTTAAGGTGTGAGAGCCAAAATGAACTTTTTATGGCTTTAAATGCATTTTCAGCCTGATTGTACACTTCAGGTGAAAATGTCAAAATCTTCAAAATGAGCAAAAGCACAATGAAATTAATGCTTGAATCATCTTCATTTTGCTAACATACACTAATGACAGCAAAAAGTTTGAGTCTACAACATTTAGTTAAGGTGTGAGAGCCAAAATGAACTTTTTATTGCTTTAAACGCGTTTTCAGCCCCTAATTGTACACTTCAGGTGAAAATGTCAAAATCTTCAAAATGAGCAAAAGCACAATGAAATTAATGCTTGAATCATCTTCATTTTGCTAAAATACACTAATGACAGCAAAAAGTTTGAGTCTACAACATTTAGTTAAGGTGTGAGAGCCAAAATGAACTTTTTATGGCTTTAAATGCATTTTCAGCCTGATTGTACACTTCAGGTGAAAATGTCAAAATCTTCAAAATGAGCAAAAGCACAATGAAATTAATGCTTGAATCATCTTCATTTTGCTAACATAAACTAATGACAGCAAAAAGTTTGACTCTACAACATTTAGTTAAGGTGTGAGAGCCAAAATGAACTTTTTATGGCTTTAAATGCATTTTCAGCCTGATTGTACACTTCAGGTGAAAATGTCAAAATCTTCAAAATGAGCAAAAGCACAATGAAATTAATGCTTGAATCATCTTCATTTTGCTAAAATACACTAATGACAGCAAAAAGTTTGAGTCTACAACATTTAGTTAAGGTGTGAGAGCCAAAATGAATTTTTTATGGCTTTAAATGCATTTTCAGCCCGATTGTACACTTCAGGTGAAAATGTCAAAATCTTCAAAATGAGCAAAAGCACAATGAAATTAATGCTTGAATCATCTTCATTTTGCTAAAATACACTAATGACAGCAAAAAGTTTGAGTCTACAACATTTAGTTAAGGTGTGAGAGCCAAAATGAACTTTTTATGGCTTTAAATGCATTTTCAGCCTGATTGTACACTTCAGGTGAAAATGTCAAAATCTTCAAAATGAGCAAAAGCACAATGAAATTAATGCTTGAATCATCTTCATTTTGCTAACATACACTAATGACAGCAAAAAGTTTGAGTCTACAACATTT
>NW_028233634.1:22500-24981 GCF_054856555.1 Leptonotus elevatus | reverse complement strand
AACGAATGCCGGGCGTTCGAGTTGCCCAGGCAGGGGGTTATCCTCCACTAGCAAACCTCCATGAGCAGCGGAGCCCGTCAGCTGCGCCAAAAAGAACCACACGAGGGCGACCTGGGGTTGAAATCCCCCGCCACATAGGAACGAATGCCGGGCAACCAGGGGTCGAAATCCCCCATTGAAATGAATGGCGGGCAACCAGGGGTCGAAGTCCCCCATTGAAATGAATGG
Organism: Leptonotus elevatus; assembly: GCF_054856555.1. Lineage (NCBI taxonomy): Eukaryota > Metazoa > Chordata > Actinopteri > Syngnathiformes > Syngnathidae > Leptonotus > Leptonotus elevatus. The sequence goes on along the minus strand of NW_028233634.1, from coordinate 24,753 downwards.
CGGGCGACCAGGGGTCGAAATCCCCCATTGAAATGAATGGCGGGCGACCAGGGGTCGAAATCCCCCATTGAAATGAATGGCGGGCAACCAGGGGTCGAAAGTCCCCATTGAAATGAATGGCGGGCGACCAGGGGTCGAAATCCCCCATTGAAATGAATGGCGGGCTACCAGGGGTCGAAATCCCCCATTGAAATGAATGGCGGGCGACCAGGGGTCGAAATCCCCCATTGAAATGAATGGCGGGCAACCAGGGGTCGAAGTCCCCCATTGAAATGAATGGCGGGCTACCAGGGGTCGAAATCCCCCATTGAAATGAATGGCGGGCGACCAGGGGTCGAAATCCCCCATTGAAATGAATGGCGGGCTACCAGGGGTCCAAGTCCCCCATTGAAATGAATGGCGGGCTACCAGGGGTCCAAGTCCCCCATTGAAATGAATGGCGGGCTACCAGGGGTCGAAATCCCCCATTGAAATGAATGGCGGGCGACCAGGGGTCGAAATCCCCCATTGAAATGAATGGCGGGCAACCAGGGGTCGAAAGTCCCCATTGAAATGAATGGCGGGCGACCAGGGGTCGAAATTCCCCATTGAAATGAATGGCGGGCAACCAGGGGTCGAAATTCCCCATTGAAATGAATGGGCCCATTCATTTTCAATGGCCGGGCTACCAGGGGCGCAGTACCACCTGTCGTCATTAGGGGCGCTGTAGATAGGGGACCGAGTCCCCCCATTCGAGAGGTTTGCACCCAAACCTCAAAATGGTTGGTGTACAATTATAGGAGAGACCTTTTTAAGACGTGGGAGCTCCAGGGCAAATCAAGGGAGGCTCGACCAACCCATATCCGCTTTAGATGCACTTTAGGTCGGACTCCCTTGCCAGATGGTCCCCTCCTCAGCCTGGTTCTCGAATTTTTTCTAAGTCAGCCCAACTTGGAAATATTTTCAGAGTGCCACTTTCAAGGGAGTTTCGCCCAACCCCTATCCGCCTAAGAGGCACTTCAGGTCGGCCTGACTGGCCACATTTTCCCCCTCCTCATCCTGGTTCTCGAATTTTTTCTAAGTCAGCCAAACTTGGAAATTTTTTCAGAGTGCCACTTTCAAGGGAGTTTCGCCCAACCCCTATCCGCCTAAGAGGCACTTCAGGTCGGCCTGACTGGCCACATTTTCCCCCTCCTCATCCTGGTTCTCGAATTTTTTCTAAGTCAGCCAAACTTGGAAATTTTTTCAGAGTGCCACTTTCAAGGGAGTTTCGCCCAACCCCTATCCGCCTAAGAGGCACTTCGGGTCGGCCTGACTGGCCACATTTTCCCCCTCCTCATCCTGGTTCTCGAATTTTTTCTAAGTCAGCCAAACTTGGAAATTTTTTCAGAGTGCCACTTTCAAGGGAGTTTCGCCCAACCCTTATCCGCCTAAGAGGCACTTCAGGTCGGCCTGACTGGCCACATTTTCCCCCTCCTCATCCTGGTTCTCGAATTTTTTCTAAGTCAGCCAAACTTGGAAATTTTTTCAGAGTGCCACTTTCAAGGGAGTTTCGCCCAACCCTTATCCGCCTAAGAGGCACTTCAGGTCGGCCTGACTGGCCACATTTTCCCCCTCCTCATCCTGGTTCTCGAATTTTTTCTAAGTCAGCCAAACTTGGAAATTTTTTCAGAGTGCCACTTTCAAGGGAGTTTCGCCCAACCCCTATCCGCCTAAGAGGCACTTCAGGTCGGCCTGACTGGCCACATTTTCCCCCTCCTCATCCTGGTTCTCGAATTTTTTCTAAGTCAGCCAAACTTGGAAATTTTTTCAGAGTGCCACTTTCAAGGGAGTTTCGCCCAACCCCTATCCGCCTAAGAGGCACTTCGGGTCGGCCTGACTGGCCACATTTTCCCCCTCCTCATCCTGGTTCTCGAATTTTTTCTAAGTCAGCCAAACTTGGAAATTTTTTCAGAGTGCCACTTTCAAGGGAGTTTCGCCCAACCCCTATCCGCCTAAGAGGCACTTCAGGTCGGCCTGACTGGCCACATTTTCCCCCTCCTCATCCTGGTTCTCGAATTTTTTCTAAGTCAGCCAAACTTGGAAATTTTTTCAGAGTGCCACTTTCAAGGGAGTTTCGCCCAACCCCTATCCGCCTAAGAGGCACTTCGGGTCGGCCTGACTGGCCACATTTTCCCCCTCCTCATCCTGGTTCTCGAATTTTTTCTAAGTCAGCCAAACTTGGAAATTTTTTCAGAGTGCCACTTTCAAGGGAGTTTCGCCCAACCCCTATCC
>NW_028233634.1:0-10000 GCF_054856555.1 Leptonotus elevatus | reverse complement strand
GCGCGCCCGTCTTCGGGGCTTGTTGCTGGCCGTTGGCGGAGCTCCAGCGGACCGCGGGGAGCGCGCCCGTCTTCGGGGCTTGTTGCTGGCCGTTGGAGGAGCTCCAGCGGACCGGGGGGAGCGCGCCCGTCTTCGGGGCTTGTTGCTGGCCGTTGGAGGAGCTCCAGCGGACCGGGGGGAGCGCGCCCGTCTTCGGGGCTTGTTGCTGGCCGTCGGCGGAGCTCCAGCGGACCGCGGGGAGCGCGCCCGTCTTCGGGGCTTGTTGCTGGCCGTCGGAGGAGCTCCAGCGGACCGCGGGGAGCGCGCCCGTCTTCGGGGCTTGTTGCTGGCCGTCGGCGGAGCTCCAGCGGACCGCGGGGAGCGCGCCCGTCTTCGGGGCTTGTTGCTGGCCGTCGGCGGAGCTCCAGCGGACCGCGGGGAGCGCGCCCGTCTTCGGGGCTTGTTGCTGGCCGTCGGCGGAGCTCCAGCGGACCGCGGGGAGCGCGCCCGTCTTCGGGGCTTGTTGCTGGCCGTCGGAGGAGCTCCAGCGGACCGCGGGGAGCGCGCCCGTCTTCGGGGCTTGTTGCTGGCCGTCGGCGGAGCTCCAGCGGACCGCGGGGAGCGCGCCCGTCTTCGGGGCTTGTTGCTGGCCGTCGGCGGAGCTCCAGCGGACCGCGGGGAGCGCGCCCGTCTTCGGGGCTTGTTGCTGGCCGTCGGCGGAGCTCCAGCGGACCGCGGGGAGCGCGCCCGTCTTCGGGGCTTGTTGCTGGCCGTCGGCGGAGCTCCAGCGGACCGCGGGGAGCGCGCCCGTCTTCGGGGCTTGTTGCTGGCCGTCGGAGGAGCTCCAGCGGACCGCGGGGAGCGCGCCCGTCTTCGGGGCTTGTTGCTGGCCGTCGGCGGAGCTCCAGCGGACCGCGGGGAGCGCGCCCGTCTTCGGGGCTTGTTGCTGGCCGTCGGCGGAGCTCCAGCGGACCGCGGGGAGCGCGCCCGTCTTCGGGGCTTGTTGCTGGCCGTCGGCGGAGCTCCAGCGGACCGCGGGGAGCGCGCCCGTCTTCGGGGCTTGTTGCTGGCCGTCGGCGGAGCTCCAGCGGACCGCGGGGAGCGCGCCCGTCTTCGGGGCTTGTTGCTGGCCGTCGGAGGAGCTCCAGCGGACCGCGGGGAGCGCGCCCGTCTTCGGGGCTTGTTGCTGGCCGTCGGAGGAGCTCCAGCGGACCGCGGGGAGCGCGCCCGTCTTCGGGGCTTGTTGCTGGCCGTCGGCGGAGCTCCAGCGGACCGCGGGGAGCGCGCCCGTCTTCGGGGCTTGTTGCTGGCCGTCGGCGGAGCTCCAGCGGACCGCGGGGAGCGCGCCCGTCTTCGGGGCTTGTTGCTGGCCGTCGGCGGAGCTCCAGCGGACCGCGGGGAGCGCGCCCGTCGTCGGGGCTTGTTGCTGGCCGTCGGAGGAGCTCCAGCGGACCGCGGGGAGCGCGCCCGTCTTCGGGGCTTGTTGCTGGCCGTCGGAGGAGCTCCAGCGGACCGGGGGGAGCGCGCCCGTCTTCGGGGCTTGTTGCTGGCCGTCGGAGGAGCTCCAGCGGACCGGGGGGGAGCCGGGCGTTCGAGTTGCCCAGGCAGGGGGTTATCCTCCACTAGCAAACCTCCATGAGCAGCGGAGCCCGTCAGCTGCGCCAAAAAGAACCACACGAGGGCGACCTGGGGTTGAAATCCCCCGCCACATAGGAACGAATGCCGGGCGTTCGAGTTGCCCAGGCAGGGGGTTATCCTCCACTAGCAAACCTCCATGAGCAGCGGAGCCCGTCAGCTGCGCCAAAAAGAACCACACGAGGGCGACCTGGGGTTGAAATCCCCCGCCACATAGGAACGAATGCCGGGCAACCAGGGGTCGAAATCCCCCATTGAAATGAATGGCGGGCAACCAGGGGTCGAAGTCCCCCATTGAAATGAATGGCGGGCGACCAGGGGTCGAAATCCCCCATTGAAATGAATGGCGGGCGACCAGGGGTCGAAATCCCCCATTGAAATGAATGGCGGGCAACCAGGGGTCGAAAGTCCCCATTGAAATGAATGGCGGGCGACCAGGGGTCGAAATCCCCCATTGAAATGAATGGCGGGCTACCAGGGGTCGAAATCCCCCATTGAAATGAATGGCGGGCGACCAGGGGTCGAAATCCCCCATTGAAATGAATGGCGGGCAACCAGGGGTCGAAGTCCCCCATTGAAATGAATGGCGGGCTACCAGGGGTCGAAATCCCCCATTGAAATGAATGGCGGGCGACCAGGGGTCGAAATCCCCCATTGAAATGAATGGCGGGCTACCAGGGGTCCAAGTCCCCCATTGAAATGAATGGCGGGCTACCAGGGGTCCAAGTCCCCCATTGAAATGAATGGCGGGCTACCAGGGGTCGAAATCCCCCATTGAAATGAATGGCGGGCGACCAGGGGTCGAAATCCCCCATTGAAATGAATGGCGGGCAACCAGGGGTCGAAAGTCCCCATTGAAATGAATGGCGGGCGACCAGGGGTCGAAATTCCCCATTGAAATGAATGGCGGGCAACCAGGGGTCGAAATTCCCCATTGAAATGAATGGGCCCATTCATTTTCAATGGCCGGGCTACCAGGGGCGCAGTACCACCTGTCGTCATTAGGGGCGCTGTAGATAGGGGACCGAGTCCCCCCATTCGAGAGGTTTGCACCCAAACCTCAAAATGGTTGGTGTACAATTATAGGAGAGACCTTTTTAAGACGTGGGAGCTCCAGGGCAAATCAAGGGAGGCTCGACCAACCCATATCCGCTTTAGATGCACTTTAGGTCGGACTCCCTTGCCAGATGGTCCCCTCCTCAGCCTGGTTCTCGAATTTTTTCTAAGTCAGCCCAACTTGGAAATATTTTCAGAGTGCCACTTTCAAGGGAGTTTCGCCCAACCCCTATCCGCCTAAGAGGCACTTCAGGTCGGCCTGACTGGCCACATTTTCCCCCTCCTCATCCTGGTTCTCGAATTTTTTCTAAGTCAGCCAAACTTGGAAATTTTTTCAGAGTGCCACTTTCAAGGGAGTTTCGCCCAACCCCTATCCGCCTAAGAGGCACTTCAGGTCGGCCTGACTGGCCACATTTTCCCCCTCCTCATCCTGGTTCTCGAATTTTTTCTAAGTCAGCCAAACTTGGAAATTTTTTCAGAGTGCCACTTTCAAGGGAGTTTCGCCCAACCCCTATCCGCCTAAGAGGCACTTCGGGTCGGCCTGACTGGCCACATTTTCCCCCTCCTCATCCTGGTTCTCGAATTTTTTCTAAGTCAGCCAAACTTGGAAATTTTTTCAGAGTGCCACTTTCAAGGGAGTTTCGCCCAACCCTTATCCGCCTAAGAGGCACTTCAGGTCGGCCTGACTGGCCACATTTTCCCCCTCCTCATCCTGGTTCTCGAATTTTTTCTAAGTCAGCCAAACTTGGAAATTTTTTCAGAGTGCCACTTTCAAGGGAGTTTCGCCCAACCCTTATCCGCCTAAGAGGCACTTCAGGTCGGCCTGACTGGCCACATTTTCCCCCTCCTCATCCTGGTTCTCGAATTTTTTCTAAGTCAGCCAAACTTGGAAATTTTTTCAGAGTGCCACTTTCAAGGGAGTTTCGCCCAACCCCTATCCGCCTAAGAGGCACTTCAGGTCGGCCTGACTGGCCACATTTTCCCCCTCCTCATCCTGGTTCTCGAATTTTTTCTAAGTCAGCCAAACTTGGAAATTTTTTCAGAGTGCCACTTTCAAGGGAGTTTCGCCCAACCCCTATCCGCCTAAGAGGCACTTCGGGTCGGCCTGACTGGCCACATTTTCCCCCTCCTCATCCTGGTTCTCGAATTTTTTCTAAGTCAGCCAAACTTGGAAATTTTTTCAGAGTGCCACTTTCAAGGGAGTTTCGCCCAACCCCTATCCGCCTAAGAGGCACTTCAGGTCGGCCTGACTGGCCACATTTTCCCCCTCCTCATCCTGGTTCTCGAATTTTTTCTAAGTCAGCCAAACTTGGAAATTTTTTCAGAGTGCCACTTTCAAGGGAGTTTCGCCCAACCCCTATCCGCCTAAGAGGCACTTCGGGTCGGCCTGACTGGCCACATTTTCCCCCTCCTCATCCTGGTTCTCGAATTTTTTCTAAGTCAGCCAAACTTGGAAATTTTTTCAGAGTGCCACTTTCAAGGGAGTTTCGCCCAACCCCTATCCGCCTAAGAGGCACTTCAGGTCGGCCTGACTGGCCACATTTTCCCCCTCCTCATCCTGGTTCTCGAATTTTTTCTAAGTCAGCCAAACTTGGAAATTTTTTCAGAGTGCCACTTTCAAGGGAGTTTCGCCCAACCCCTATCCGCCTAAGAGGCACTTCGGGTCGGCCTGACTGGCCACATTTTCCCCCTCCTCATCCTGGTTCTCGAATTTTTTCTAAGTCAGCCAAACTTGGAAATTTTTTCAGAGTGCCACTTTCAAGGGAGTTTCGCCCAACCCCTATCCGCCTAAGAGGCACTTCAGGTCGGCCTGACTGGCCACATTTTCCCCCTCCTCATCCTGGTTCTCGAATTTTTTCTAAGTCAGCCAAACTTGGAAATTTTTTCAGAGTGCCACTTTCAAGGGAGTTTCGCCCAACCCCTATCCGCCTAAGAGGCACTTCGGGTCGGCCTGACTGGCCACATTTTCCCCCTCCTCATCCTGGTTCTCGAATTTTTTCTAAGTCAGCCAAACTTGGAAATTTTTTCAGAGTGCCACTTTCAAGGGAGTTTCGCCCAACCCCTATCCGCCTAAGAGGCACTTCAGGTCGGCCTGACTGGCCACATTTTCCCCCTCCTCATCCTGGTTCTCGAATTTTTTCTAAGTCAGCCAAACTTGGAAATTTTTTCAGAGTGCCACTTTCAAGGGAGTTTCGCCCAACCCCTATCCGCCTAAGAGGCACTTCGGGTCGGCCTGACTGGCCACATTTTCCCCCTCCTCATCCTGGTTCTCGAATTTTTTCTAAGTCAGCCAAACTTGGAAATTTTTTCAGAGTGCCACTTTCAAGGGAGTTTCGCCCAACCCCTATCCGCCTAAGAGGCACTTCAGGTCGGCCTGACTGGCCACATTTTCCCCCTCCTCATCCTGGTTCTCGAATTTTTTCTAAGTCAGCCAAACTTGGAAATTTTTTCAGAGTGCCACTTTCAAGGGAGTTTCGCCCAACCCCTATCCGCCTAAGAGGCACTTCGGGTCGGCCTGACTGGCCACATTTTCCCCCTCCTCATCCTGGTTCTCGAATTTTTTCTAAGTCAGCCAAACTTGGAAATTTTTTCAGAGTGCCACTTTCAAGGGAGTTTCGCCCAACCCTTATCCGCCTAAGAGGCACTTCAGGTCGGCCTGACTGGCCACATTTTCCCCCTCCTCATCCTGGTTCTCGAATTTTTTCTAAGTCAGCCAAACTTGGAAATTTTTTCAGAGTGCCACTTTCAAGGGAGTTTCGCCCAACCCTTATCCGCCTAAGAGGCACTTCAGGTCGGCCTGACTGGCCACATTTTCCCCCTCCTCATCCTGGTTCTCGAATTTTTTCTAAGTCAGCCAAACTTGGAAATTTTTTCAGAGTGCCACTTTCAAGGGAGTTTCGCCCAACCCCTATCCGCCTAAGAGGCACTTCGGGTCGGCCTGACTGGCCACATTTTCCCCCTCCTCATCCTGGTTCTCGAATTTTTTCTAAGTCAGCCAAACTTGGAAATTTTTTCAGAGTGCCACTTTCAAGGGAGTTTCGCCCAACCCTTATCCGCCTAAGAGGCACTTCGGGTCGGCCTGACTGGCCACATTTTCCCCCTCCTCATCCTGGTTCTCGAATTTTTTCTAAGTCAGCCAAACTTGGAAATTTTTTCAGAGTGCCACTTCCAAGGGAGTTTCGCCCAATCCCTATCCGACTTAGAGGCACTTCGGGTCGGCCTCCCTGGCCAGATTTTCCCCCTCCTCAGCCCCGGTTCTCAAATTTTTTTCCAAGTCGGCCGATCTTCCGGATATTTTCAGAGCGCCGCCCCCGGAGCCTCCGGAGCCTCCGGAGCCTCGGCAGCAGGCCGTCGCCCGCGACACGCCGCACCTTCTCCCACGTACGAACGGCATCCAAGACCCGCCTTCGGAGGGCCCCCGCCGGCCGGCCTCGCGCCGGTGTTCGGGCGGGCGGCTCCTCCGGCTCGCGGGTCGCCTTACAGCGCCCCGGCCACCGCGAACGCCGGCCTTTGACGGCCCGGCGCTCGCACAGCCCCGGCGCGCCCGATTGGAAGCGAGGCCGAGACGCCCCCCGAACCGGCGACGTACGCCCCCCCTCCCTTTAACCGGGGCGGGGGGGTTACGAAGCCATCACCCGGCCGTCCTACGACGGAGCCCGGCGCCCCGCCGGCCCTCCCTCCCCCGCCCGACAGGCGCGAGCCCAGTCTGGGGGAGGTTGGCGCCCGGAGGCGGCGGCGGTGCCTCCGGAAGCACTATGTTTCTCATGCCCTTCAAACAAATGGCGAGGCCGAAGCACCTGGCGCGCCGCGCGGAGGTTCGAGAGGGAGGCCAGTAGGCGTGCGTGCGTGCGTGCCCCAATGCCACCGCGGCGTGGGCCTCTACCGCGATCTCGATCTGCTCGTCCCGATCGTTCTTCCAATAGCGCAACCCCCCCCCCGAAAAGGCACCGTCCGCCCCAGCCGGCCGGCAGGCGGCGGTGGCGGCGCCCGCGACGCGACCCGAACCGCCCGTCGGCGGCGAAGGTCTCGCTCCTCGCGCCGCCCGCCCGCCGCCTGCGGCCGCGCCAGAGGCTACCTGGTTGATCCTGCCAGTAGCATATGCTTGTCTCAAAGATTAAGCCATGCAAGTCTAAGTACACACGGCCCGTACAGTGAAACTGCGAATGGCTCATTAAATCAGTTATGGTTCCTTTGATCGCTCCGCCGTTACTTGGATAACTGTGGCAATTCTAGAGCTAATACATGCAAACGAGCGCCGACCCCCGGGGACGCGCGCATTTATCAGACCCAAAACCCACGCGGGTTCGGCGGGCGGCGGGCCGCGTTCCTCTGTCCCTCCCTCCCACCCGGCCGCTTCGGCGGAAGGAGGAGGGGGGCGGCGGGGAGCGCGCCCGTCTTCGGGGCTTGTTGCTGGCCGTCGGAGGAGCTCCAGCGGACCGCGGGGAGCGCGCCCGTCTTCGGGGCTTGTTGCTGGCCGTCGGCGGAGCTCCAGCGGACCGCGGGGAGCGCGCCCGTCTTCGGGGCTTGTTGCTGGCCGTCGGCGGAGCTCCAGCGGACCGCGGGGAGCGCGCCCGTCTTCGGGGCTTGTTGCTGGCCGTCGGCGGAGCTCCAGCGGACCGCGGGGAGCGCGCCCGTCTTCGGGGCTTGTTGCTGGCCGTCGGAGGAGCTCCAGCGGACCGCGGGGAGCGCGCCCGTCTTCGGGGCTTGTTGCTGGCCGTCGGCGGAGCTCCAGCGGACCGCGGGGAGCGCGCCCGTCTTCGGGGCTTGTTGCTGGCCGTCGGCGGAGCTCCAGCGGACCGCGGGGAGCGCGCCCGTCTTCGGGGCTTGTTGCTGGCCGTCGGCGGAGCTCCAGCGGACCGCGGGGAGCGCGCCCGTCTTCGGGGCTTGTTGCTGGCCGTCGGCGGAGCTCCAGCGGACCGCGGGGAGCGCGCCCGTCTTCGGGGCTTGTTGCTGGCCGTCGGAGGAGCTCCAGCGGACCGCGGGGAGCGCGCCCGTCTTCGGGGCTTGTTGCTGGCCGTCGGCGGAGCTCCAGCGGACCGCGGGGAGCGCGCCCGTCTTCGGGGCTTGTTGCTGGCCGTCGGCGGAGCTCCAGCGGACCGCGGGGAGCGCGCCCGTCTTCGGGGCTTGTTGCTGGCCGTCGGCGGAGCTCCAGCGGACCGCGGGGAGCGCGCCCGTCTTCGGGGCTTGTTGCTGGCCGTCGGCGGAGCTCCAGCGGACCGCGGGGAGCGCGCCCGTCTTCGGGGCTTGTTGCTGGCCGTCGGAGGAGCTCCAGCGGACCGCGGGGAGCGCGCCCGTCTTCGGGGCTTGTTGCTGGCCGTCGGCGGAGCTCCAGCGGACCGCGGGGAGCGCGCCCGTCTTCGGGGCTTGTTGCTGGCCGTCGGCGGAGCTCCAGCGGACCGCGGGGAGCGCGCCCGTCTTCGGGGCTTGTTGCTGGCCGTCGGCGGAGCTCCAGCGGACCGCGGGGAGCGCGCCCGTCTTCGGGGCTTGTTGCTGGCCGTCGGCGGAGCTCCAGCGGACCGCGGGGAGCGCGCCCGTCTTCGGGGCTTGTTGCTGGCCGTCGGAGGAGCTCCAGCGGACCGCGGGGAGCGCGCCCGTCTTCGGGGCTTGTTGCTGGCCGTCGGCGGAGCTCCAGCGGACCGCGGGGAGCGCGCCCGTCTTCGGGGCTTGTTGCTGGCCGTCGGCGGAGCTCCAGCGGACCGCGGGGAGCGCGCCCGTCTTCGGGGCTTGTTGCTGGCCGTCGGCGGAGCTCCAGCGGACCGCGGGGAGCGCGCCCGTCGTCGGGGCTTGTTGCTGGCCGTCGGAGGAGCTCCAGCGGACCGCGGGGAGCGCGCCCGTCTTCGGGGCTTGTTGCTGGCCGTCGGAGGAGCTCCAGCGGACCGGGGGGAGCGCGCCCGTCTTCGGGGCTTGTTGCTGGCCGTCGGAGGAGCTCCAGCGGACCGGGGGGGAGCCGGGCGTTCGAGTTGCCCAGGCAGGGGGTTATCCTCCACTAGCAAACCTCCATGAGCAGCGGAGCCCGTCAGCTGCGCCAAAAAGAACCACACGAGGGCGACCTGGGGTTGAAATCCCCCGCCACATAGGAACGAATGCCGGGCGTTCGAGTTGCCCAGGCAGGGGGTTATCCTCCACTAGCAAACCTCCATGAGCAGCGGAGCCCGTCAGCTGCGCCAAAAAGAACCACACGAGGGCGACCTGGGGTTGAAATCCCCCGCCACATAGGAACGAATGCCGGGCAACCAGGGGTCGAAATCCCCCATTGAAATGAATGGCGGGCAACCAGGGGTCGAAGTCCCCCATTGAAATGAATGGCGGGCGACCAGGGGTCGAAATCCCCCATTGAAATGAATGGCGGGCGACCAGGGGTCGAAATCCCCCATTGAAATGAATGGCGGGCAACCAGGGGTCGAAAGTCCCCATTGAAATGAATGGCGGGCGACCAGGGGTCGAAATCCCCCATTGAAATGAATGGCGGGCTACCAGGGGTCGAAATCCCCCATTGAAATGAATGGCGGGCGACCAGGGGTCGAAATCCCCCATTGAAATGAATGGCGGGCAACCAGGGGTCGAAGTCCCCCATTGAAATGAATGGCGGGCTACCAGGGGTCGAAATCCCCCATTGAAATGAATGGCGGGCGACCAGGGGTCGAAATCCCCCATTGAAATGAATGGCGGGCTACCAGGGGTCCAAGTCCCCCATTGAAATGAATGGCGGGCTACCAGGGGTCCAAGTCCCCCATTGAAATGAATGGCGGGCTACCAGGGGTCGAAATCCCCCATTGAAATGAATGGCGGGCGACCAGGGGTCGAAATCCCCCATTGAAATGAATGGCGGGCAACCAGGGGTCGAAAGTCCCCATTGAAATGAATGGCGGGCGACCAGGGGTCGAAATTCCCCATTGAAATGAATGGCGGGCAACCAGGGGTCGAAATTCCCCATTGAAATGAATGGGCCCATTCATTTTCAATGGCCGGGCTACCAGGGGCGCAGTACCACCTGTCGTCATTAGGGGCGCTGTAGATAGGGGACCGAGTCCCCCCATTCGAGAGGTTTGCACCCAAACCTCAAAATGGTTGGTGTACAATTATAGGAGAGACCTTTTTAAGACGTGGGAGCTCCAGGGCAAATCAAGGGAGGCTCGACCAACCCATATCCGCTTTAGATGCACTTTAGGTCGGACTCCCTTGCCAGATGGTCCCCTCCTCAGCCTGGTTCTCGAATTTTTTCTAAGTCAGCCCAACTTGGAAATATTTTCAGAGTGCCACTTTCAAGGGAGTTTCGCCCAACCCCTATCCGCCTAAGAGGCACTTCAGGTCGGCCTGACTGGCCACATTT
>NW_028233633.1:17500-20000 GCF_054856555.1 Leptonotus elevatus | reverse complement strand
CAGCGGAGCCCGTCAGCTGCGCCAAAAAGAACCACACGAGGGCGGCCTGGGGTTGAAATCCCCCGCCACATAGGAACGAATGCCGGGCGTTCGAGTTGCCCAGGCAGGGGGTTATCCTCCACTAGCAAACCTCCATGAGCAGCGGAGCCCGTCAGCTGCGCCAAAAAGAACCACACGAGGGCGGCCTGGGGTTGAAATCCCCCGCCACATAGGAACGAATGCCGGGCGTTCGAGTTGCCCAGGCAGGGGGTTATCCTCCACTAGCAAACCTCCACGAGCAGCGGAGCCCGTCAGCTGCGCCAAAAAGAACCCCACGAGGGCGACCTGGGGTTGAAATCCCCCGCCACATAGGAACGAATGCCGGGCGTTCGAGTTGCCCAGGCAGGGGGTTATCCTCCACTAGCAAACCTCCACGAGCAGCGGAGCCCGTCAGCTGCGCCAAAAAGAACCACACGAGGGCGACCTGGGGTTGAAATCCCCCGCCACATAGGAACGAATGCCGGGCGTTCGAGTTGCCCAGGCAGGGGGTTATCCTCCACTAGCAAACCTCCACGAGCAGCGGAGCCCGTCAGCTGCGCCAAAAAGAACCACACGAGGGCGACCTGGGGTTGAAATCCCCCGCCACATAGGAACGAATGCCGGGCAACCAGGGGTCGAAATCCCCCATTGAAATGAATGGCGGGCAACCAGGGGTCGAAGTCCCCCATTGAAATGAATGGCGGGCAACCAGGGGTCGAAGTCCCCCATTGAAATGAATGGCGGGTTACCAGGGGTCGAAATCCCCCATTGAAATGAATGGCGGGCGACCAGGGGTCGAAATCCCCCATTGAAATGAATGGCGGGCAACCAGGGGTCGAAGTCCCCCATTGAAATGAATGGCGGGCAACCAGGGGTCGAAGTCCCCCATTGAAATGAATGGCGGGCTACCAGGGGTCGAAATCCCCCATTGAAATGAATGGCGGGCGACCAGGGGTCGAAATCCCCCATTGAAATGAATGGCGGGCAACCAGGGGTCGAAGTCCCCCATTGAAATGAATGGCGGGCAACCAGGGGTCGAAGTCCCCCATTGAAATGAATGGCGGGCTACCAGGGGTCCAAGTCCCCCATTGAAATGAATGGCGGGCTACCAGGGGTCGAAGTCCCCCATTGAAATGAATGGCGGGCTACCAGGGGTCGAAATCCCCCATTGAAATGAATGGCGGGCGACCAGGGGTCGAAATCCCCCATTGAAATGAATGGCGGGCGACCAGGGGTCGAAATCCCCCATTGAAATGAATGGCGGGCAACCAGGGGTCGAAGTCCCCCATTGAAATGAATGGCGGGCTACCAGGGGTCGAAATCCCCCATTGAAATGAATGGCGGGCGACCAGGGGTCGAAATCCCCCATTGAAATGAATGGCGGGCTACCAGGGGTCCAAGTCCCCCATTGAAATGAATGGCGGGCTACCAGGGGTCGAAGTCCCCCATTGAAATGAATGGCGGGCTACCAGGGGTCGAAATCCCCCATTGAAATGAATGGCGGGCGACCAGGGGTCGAAATCCCCCATTGAAATGAATGGCGGGCGACCAGGGGTCGAAATCCCCCATTGAAATGAATGGCGGGCAACCAGGGGTCGAAGTCCCCCATTGAAATGAATGGCGGGCTACCAGGGGTCGAAATCCCCCATTGAAATGAATGGCGGGCGACCAGGGGTCGAAATCCCCCATTGAAATGAATGGCGGGCTACCAGGGGTCCAAGTCCCCCATTGAAATGAATGGCGGGCTACCAGGGGTCGAAGTCCCCCATTGAAATGAATGGCGGGCTACCAGGGGTCGAAATCCCCCATTGAAATGAATGGCGGGCGACCAGGGGTCGAAATCCCCCATTGAAATGAATGGCGGGCAACCAGGGGTCGAAAGTCCCCATTGAAATGAATGGCGGGCGACCAGGGGTCGAAATTCCCCATTGAAATGAATGGCGGGCAACCAGGGGTCGAAATTCCCCATTGAAATGAATGGGCCCATTCATTTTCAATGGCCGGGCTACCAGGGGCGCAGTACCACCTGTCGTCATTAGGGGCGCTGTAGATAGGGGACCGAGTCCCCCCATTCGAGAGGTTTGCACCCAAACCTCAAAATGGTTGGTGTACAATTATAGGAGAGACCTTTTTAAGACGTGGGAGCTCCAGGGCAAATCAAGGGAGGCTCGACCAACCCATATCCGCTTTAGATGCACTTTAGGTCGGACTCCCTTGCCAGATGGTCCCCTCCTCAGCCTGGTTCTCGAATTTTTTCTAAGTCAGCCCAACTTGGAAATATTTTCAGAGTGCCACTTTCAAGGGAGTTTCGCCCAACCCCTATCCGCCTAAGAGGCACTTCGGGTCGGCCTGACTGGCCACATTTTCCCCCTCCTCATCCTGGTTCTCGAATTTTTTCTAAGTCAGCCAAACTTGGAAATTTTTTCAGAGTGCCACTTTCAAGGGAGTTTCGCCCAACCCCTATCCGCCTAAGAGGCACTTC
>NW_028233633.1:2500-7500 GCF_054856555.1 Leptonotus elevatus | reverse complement strand
TTGGAGGAGCTCCAGCGGACCGCGGGGAGCGCGCCCGTCTTCGGGGCTTGTTGCTGGCCGTTGGAGGAGCTCCAGCGGACCGCGGGGAGCGCGCCCGTCTTCGGGGCTTGTTGCTGGCCGTTGGCGGAGCTCCAGCGGACCGCGGGGAGCGCGCCCGTCTTCGGGGCTTGTTGCTGGCCGTTGGAGGAGCTCCAGCGGACCGCGGGGAGCGCGCCCGTCTTCGGGGCTTGTTGCTGGCCGTTGGAGGAGCTCCAGCGGACCGGGGGGAGCGCGCCCGTCTTCGGGGCTTGTTGCTGGCCGTTGGAGGAGCTCCAGCGGACCGCGGGGAGCGCGCCCGTCTTCGGGGCTTGTTGCTGGCCGTTGGAGGAGCTCCAGCGGACCGGGGGGAGCGCGCCCGTCTTCGGGGCTTGTTGCTGGCCGTTGGAGGAGCTCCAGCGGACCGCGGGGAGCGCGCCCGTCTTCGGGGCTTGTTGCTGGCCGTTGGCGGAGCTCCAGCGGACCGCGGGGAGCGCGCCCGTCTTCGGGGCTTGTTGCTGGCCGTTGGAGGAGCTCCAGCGGACCGCGGGGAGCGCGCCCGTCTTCGGGGCTTGTTGCTGGCCGTTGGAGGAGCTCCAGCGGACCGGGGGGAGCGCGCCCGTCTTCGGGGCTTGTTGCTGGCCGTTGGAGGAGCTCCAGCGGACCGCGGGGAGCGCGCCCGTCTTCGGGGCTTGTTGCTGGCCGTTGGAGGAGCTCCAGCGGACCGCGGGGAGCGCGCCCGTCTTCGGGGCTTGTTGCTGGCCGTTGGAGGAGGTCCAGCGGACCGGGGGGAGCGCGCCCGTCTTCGGGGCTTGTTGCTGGCCGTTGGAGGAGCTCCAGCGGACCGCGGGGAGCGCGCCCGTCTTCGGGGCTTGTTGCTGGCCGTTGGAGGAGCTCCAGCGGACCGCGGGGAGCGCGCCCGTCTTCGGGGCTTGTTGCTGGCCGTTGGAGGAGCTCCAGCGGACCGCGGGGAGCGCGCCCGTCTTCGGGGCTTGTTGCTGGCCGTTGGCGGAGCTCCAGCGGACCGGGGGGAGCGCGTCCGTCTTCGGGGCTTGTTGCTGGCCGTTGGAGGAGCTCCAGCGGACCGCGGGGAGCGCGCCCGTCTTCGGGGCTTGTTGCTGGCCGTTGGCGGAGCTCCAGCGGACCGCGGGGAGCGCGCCCGTCTTCGGGGCTTGTTGCTGGCCGTTGGAGGAGCTCCAGCGGACCGCGGGGAGCGCGCCCGTCTTCGGGGCTTGTTGCTGGCCGTTGGAGGAGCTCCAGCGGACCGGGGGGAGCGCGCCCGTCTTCGGGGCTTGTTGCTGGCCGTTGGAGGAGCTCCAGCGGACCGGGGGGAGCGCGCCCGTCTTCGGGGCTTGTTGCTGGCCGTTGGCGGAGCTCCAGCGGACCGGGGGGAGCGCGCCCGTCTTCGGGGCTTGTTGCTGGCCGTTGGAGGAGCTCCAGCGGACCGCGGGGAGCGCGCCCGTCTTCGGGGCTTGTTGCTGGCCGTTGGCGGAGCTCCAGCGGACCGGGGGGAGCGCGCCCGTCTTCGGGGCTTGTTGCTGGCCGTTGGAGGAGCTCCAGCGGACCGCGGGGAGCGCGCCCGTCTTCGGGGCTTGTTGCTGGACGTTGGAGGAGCTCCAGCGGACCGGGGGGAGCGCGCCCGTCTTCGGGGCTTGTTGCTGGCCGTTGGAGGAGCTCCAGCGGACCGCGGGGAGCGCGCCCGTCTTCGGGGCTTGTTGCTGGCCGTTGGCGGAGCTCCAGCGGACCGCGGGGAGCGCGCCCGTCTTCGGGGCTTGTTGCTGGCCGTTGGAGGAGCTCCAGCGGACCGGGGGGAGCGCGCCCGTCTTCGGGGCTTGTTGCTGGCCGTTGGCGGAGCTCCAGCGGACCGGGGGGAGCGCGCCCGTCTTCGGGGCTTGTTGCTGGCCGTTGGAGGAGCTCCAGCGGACCGCGGGGAGCGCGCCCGTCTTCGGGGCTTGTTGCTGGCCGTTGGAGGAGCTCCAGCGGACCGCGGGGGAGCCGGGCGTTCGAGTTGCCCAGGCAGGGGGTTATCCTCCACTAGCAAACCTCCATGAGCAGCGGAGCCCGTCAGCTGCGCCAAAAAGAACCACACGAGGGCGGCCTGGGGTTGAAATCCCCCGCCACATAGGAACGAATGCCGGGCGTTCGAGTTGCCCAGGCAGGGGGTTATCCTCCACTAGCAAACCTCCATGAGCAGCGGAGCCCGTCAGCTGCGCCAAAAAGAACCACACGAGGGCGGCCTGGGGTTGAAATCCCCCGCCACATAGGAACGAATGCCGGGCGTTCGAGTTGCCCAGGCAGGGGGTTATCCTCCACTAGCAAACCTCCATGAGCAGCGGAGCCCGTCAGCTGCGCCAAAAAGAACCACACGAGGGCGGCCTGGGGTTGAAATCCCCCGCCACATAGGAACGAATGCCGGGCGTTCGAGTTGCCCAGGCAGGGGGTTATCCTCCACTAGCAAACCTCCACGAGCAGCGGAGCCCGTCAGCTGCGCCAAAAAGAACCCCACGAGGGCGACCTGGGGTTGAAATCCCCCGCCACATAGGAACGAATGCCGGGCGTTCGAGTTGCCCAGGCAGGGGGTTATCCTCCACTAGCAAACCTCCACGAGCAGCGGAGCCCGTCAGCTGCGCCAAAAAGAACCACACGAGGGCGACCTGGGGTTGAAATCCCCCGCCACATAGGAACGAATGCCGGGCGTTCGAGTTGCCCAGGCAGGGGGTTATCCTCCACTAGCAAACCTCCACGAGCAGCGGAGCCCGTCAGCTGCGCCAAAAAGAACCACACGAGGGCGACCTGGGGTTGAAATCCCCCGCCACATAGGAACGAATGCCGGGCAACCAGGGGTCGAAATCCCCCATTGAAATGAATGGCGGGCAACCAGGGGTCGAAGTCCCCCATTGAAATGAATGGCGGGCAACCAGGGGTCGAAGTCCCCCATTGAAATGAATGGCGGGTTACCAGGGGTCGAAATCCCCCATTGAAATGAATGGCGGGCGACCAGGGGTCGAAATCCCCCATTGAAATGAATGGCGGGCAACCAGGGGTCGAAGTCCCCCATTGAAATGAATGGCGGGCAACCAGGGGTCGAAGTCCCCCATTGAAATGAATGGCGGGCTACCAGGGGTCGAAATCCCCCATTGAAATGAATGGCGGGCGACCAGGGGTCGAAATCCCCCATTGAAATGAATGGCGGGCAACCAGGGGTCGAAGTCCCCCATTGAAATGAATGGCGGGCAACCAGGGGTCGAAGTCCCCCATTGAAATGAATGGCGGGCTACCAGGGGTCCAAGTCCCCCATTGAAATGAATGGCGGGCTACCAGGGGTCGAAGTCCCCCATTGAAATGAATGGCGGGCTACCAGGGGTCGAAATCCCCCATTGAAATGAATGGCGGGCGACCAGGGGTCGAAATCCCCCATTGAAATGAATGGCGGGCGACCAGGGGTCGAAATCCCCCATTGAAATGAATGGCGGGCAACCAGGGGTCGAAGTCCCCCATTGAAATGAATGGCGGGCTACCAGGGGTCGAAATCCCCCATTGAAATGAATGGCGGGCGACCAGGGGTCGAAATCCCCCATTGAAATGAATGGCGGGCTACCAGGGGTCCAAGTCCCCCATTGAAATGAATGGCGGGCTACCAGGGGTCGAAGTCCCCCATTGAAATGAATGGCGGGCTACCAGGGGTCGAAATCCCCCATTGAAATGAATGGCGGGCGACCAGGGGTCGAAATCCCCCATTGAAATGAATGGCGGGCGACCAGGGGTCGAAATCCCCCATTGAAATGAATGGCGGGCAACCAGGGGTCGAAGTCCCCCATTGAAATGAATGGCGGGCTACCAGGGGTCGAAATCCCCCATTGAAATGAATGGCGGGCGACCAGGGGTCGAAATCCCCCATTGAAATGAATGGCGGGCTACCAGGGGTCCAAGTCCCCCATTGAAATGAATGGCGGGCTACCAGGGGTCGAAGTCCCCCATTGAAATGAATGGCGGGCTACCAGGGGTCGAAATCCCCCATTGAAATGAATGGCGGGCGACCAGGGGTCGAAATCCCCCATTGAAATGAATGGCGGGCAACCAGGGGTCGAAAGTCCCCATTGAAATGAATGGCGGGCGACCAGGGGTCGAAATTCCCCATTGAAATGAATGGCGGGCAACCAGGGGTCGAAATTCCCCATTGAAATGAATGGGCCCATTCATTTTCAATGGCCGGGCTACCAGGGGCGCAGTACCACCTGTCGTCATTAGGGGCGCTGTAGATAGGGGACCGAGTCCCCCCATTCGAGAGGTTTGCACCCAAACCTCAAAATGGTTGGTGTACAATTATAGGAGAGACCTTTTTAAGACGTGGGAGCTCCAGGGCAAATCAAGGGAGGCTCGACCAACCCATATCCGCTTTAGATGCACTTTAGGTCGGACTCCCTTGCCAGATGGTCCCCTCCTCAGCCTGGTTCTCGAATTTTTTCTAAGTCAGCCCAACTTGGAAATATTTTCAGAGTGCCACTTTCAAGGGAGTTTCGCCCAACCCCTATCCGCCTAAGAGGCACTTCGGGTCGGCCTGACTGGCCACATTTTCCCCCTCCTCATCCTGGTTCTCGAATTTTTTCTAAGTCAGCCAAACTTGGAAATTTTTTCAGAGTGCCACTTTCAAGGGAGTTTCGCCCAACCCCTATCCGCCTAAGAGGCACTTCGGGTCGGCCTGACTGGCCACATTTTCCCCCTCCTCATCCTGGTTCTCGAATTTTTTCTAAGTCAGCCAAACTTGGAAATTTTTTCAGAGTGCCACTTTCAAGGGAGTTTCGCCCAACCCCTATCCGCCTAAGAGGCACTTCGGGTCGGCCTGACTGGCCACATTTTCCCCCTCCTCATCCTGGTTCTCGAATTTTTTCTAAGTCAGCCAAACTTGGAAATTTTTTCAGAGTGCCACTTTCAAGGGAGTTTCGCCCAACCCCTATCCGCCTAAGAGGCACTTCGGGTCGGCCTGA
>NW_028233632.1:0-25612 GCF_054856555.1 Leptonotus elevatus | reverse complement strand
TTTTATTGCTTTAAACGCGTTTTCAGCCCCTAATTGTACACTTCAGGTGAAAATGTCAAAATCTTCAAAATGAGCAAAAGCACAATGAAATTAATGCTTGAATCATCTTCAATTTGCTAAAATACACTAATGACAGCAAAAAGTTTGAGTCTACAACATTTAGTTAAGGTGTGAGAGCCAAAATGAACTTTTTATGGCTTTAAATGCATTTTCAGCCCGATTGTACACTTCAGGTGAAAATGTCAAAATCTTCAAAATGAGCAAAAGCACAATAAAATTAATGCTTGAATCATCTTCATTTTGCTAAAATATACTAATGACAGCAAAAAGTTTGAGTCTACAACATTTAGTTAAGGTGTGAGAGCCAAAATGAACTTTTTATTGCTTTAAACGCGTTTTCAGCCCCTAATTGTACACTTCAGGTGAAAATGTCAAAATCTTCAAAATGAGCAAAAGCACAATGAAATTAATGCTTGAATCATCTTCATTTTGCTAAAATACACTAATGACAGCAAAAAGTTTGAGTCTACAACATTTAGTTAAGGTGTGAGAGCCAAAATGAACTTTTTATGGCTTTAAATGCATTTTCAGCCTGATTGTACACTTCAGGTGAAAATGTCAAAATCTTCAAAATGAGCAAAAGCACAATGAAATTAATGCTTGAATCATCTTCATTTTGCTAAAATACACTAATGACAGCAAAAAGTTTGAGTCTACAACATTTAGTTAAGGTGTGAGAGCCAAAATGAACTTTTTATGCTTTAAATGCATTTTCAGCCTGATTGTACACTTCAGGTGAAAATGTCAAAATCTTCAAAATGAGCAAAAGCACAATGAAATTAATGCTTGAATCATCTTCATTTTGCTAACATACACTAATGACAGCAAAAAGTTTGAGTCTACAACATTTAGTTAAGGTGTGAGAGCCAAAATGAACTTTTTATGGCTTTAAATGCATTTTCAGCCCGATTGTACACTTCAGGTGAAAATGTCAAAATCTTCAAAATGAGCAAAAGCACAATAAAATTAATGCTTGAATCATCTTCATTTTGCTAAAATATACTAATGACAGCAAAAAGTTTGAGTCTACAACATTTAGTTAAGGTGTGAGAGCCAAAATGAACTTTTTATTGCTTTAAACGCGTTTTCAGCCCCTAATTGTACACTTCAGGTGAAAATGTCAAAATCTTCAAAATGAGCAAAAGCACAATGAAATTAATGCTTGAATCATCTTCATTTTGCTAAAATACACTAATGACAGCAAAAAGTTTGAGTCTACAACATTTAGTTAAGGTGTGAGAGCCAAAATGAACTTTTTATGGCTTTAAATGCATTTTCAGCCTGATTGTACACTTCAGGTGAAAATGTCAAAATCTTCAAAATGAGCAAAAGCACAATGAAATTAATGCTTGAATCATCTTCATTTTGCTAAAATACACTAATGACAGCAAAAAGTTTGAGTCTACAACATTTAGTTAAGGTGTGAGAGCCAAAATGAACTTTTTATGGCTTTAAATGCATTTTCAGCCTGATTGTACACTTCAGGTGAAAATGTCAAAATCTTCAAAATGAGCAAAAGCACAATGAAATTAATGCTTGAATCATCTTCATTTTGCTAACATACACTAATGACAGCAAAAAGTTTGAGTCTACAACATTTAGTTAAGGTGTGAGAGCCAAAATGAACTTTTTATTGCTTTAAACGCGTTTTCAGCCTGATTGTACACTTCAGGTGAAAATGTCAAAATCTTCAAAATGAGCAAAAGCACAATGAAATTAATGCTTGAATCATCTTCATTTTGCTAACATACACTAATGACAGCAAAAAGTTTGAGTCTACAACATTTAGTTAAGGTGTGAGAGCCAAAATGAACTTTTTATTGCTTTAAACGCGTTTTCAGCCCCTAATTGTACACTTCAGGTGAAAATGTCAAAATCTTCAAAATGAGCAAAAGCACAATGAAATTAATGCTTGAATCATCTTCATTTTGCTAAAATACACTAATGACAGCAAAAAGTTTGAGTCTACAACATTTAGTTAAGGTGTGAGAGCCAAAATGAACTTTTTATGGCTTTAAATGCATTTTCAGCCTGATTGTACACTTCAGGTGAAAATGTCAAAATCTTCAAAATGAGCAAAAGCACAATAAAATTAATGCTTGAATCATCTTCATTTTGCTAAAATATACTAATGACAGCAAAAAGTTTGAGTCTACAACATTTAGTTAAGGTGTGAGAGCCAAAATGAACTTTTTATTGCTTTAAACGCGTTTTCAGCCCCTAATTGTACACTTCAGGTGAAAATGTCAAAATCTTCAAAATGAGCAAAAGCACAATGAAATTAATGCTTGAATCATCTTCATTTTGCTAAAATACACTAATGACAGCAAAAAGTTTGAGTCTACAACATTTAGTTAAGGTGTGAGAGCCAAAATGAACTTTTTATGGCTTTAAATGCATTTTCAGCCTGATTGTACACTTCAGGTGAAAATGTCAAAATCTTCAAAATGAGCAAAAGCACAATGAAATTAATGCTTGAATCATCTTCATTTTGCTAAAATACACTAATGACAGCAAAAAGTTTGAGTCTACAACATTTAGTTAAGGTGTGAGAGCCAAAATGAACTTTTTATGGCTTTAAATGCATTTTCAGCCTGATTGTACACTTCAGGTGAAAATGTCAAAATCTTCAAAATGAGCAAAAGCACAATGAAATTAATGCTTGAATCATCTTCATTTTGCTAACATACACTAATGACAGCAAAAAGTTTGAGTCTACAACATTTAGTTAAGGTGTGAGAGCCAAAATGAACTTTTTATGGCTTTAAATGCATTTTCAGCCCGATTGTACACTTCAGGTGAAAATGTCAAAATCTTCAAAATGAGCAAAAGCACAATAAAATTAATGCATGAATCATCTTCATTTTGCTAAAATATACTAATGACAGCAAAAAGTTTGAGTCTACAACATTTAGTTAAGGTGTGAGAGCCAAAATTAACTTTTTATTGCTTTAAACGCGTTTTCAGCCCCTAATTGTACACTTCAGGTGAAAATGTCAAAATCTTCAAAATGAGCAAAAGCACAATGAAATTAATGCTTGAATCATCTTCATTTTGCTAAAATACACTAATGACAGCAAAAAGTTTGAGTCTACAACATTTAGTTAAGGTGTGAGAGCCAAAATGAACTTTTTATGGCTTTAAATGCATTTTCAGCCTGATTGTACACTTCAGGTGAAAATGTCAAAATCTTCAAAATGAGCAAAAGCACAATGAAATTAATGCTTGAATCATCTTCATTTTGCTAAAATACACTAATGACAGCAAAAAGTTTGAGTCTACAACATTTAGTTAAGGTGTGAGAGCCAAAATGAACTTTTTATTGCTTTAAACGCGTTTTCAGCCCCTAATTGTACACTTCAGGTGAAAATGTCAAAATCTTCAAAATGAGCAAAAGCACAATGAAATTAATGCTTGAATCATCTTCATTTTGCTAACATACACTAATGACAGCAAAAAGTTTGAGTCTACAACATTTAGTTAAGGTGTGAGAGCCAAAATGAACTTTTTATGGCTTTAAATGCATTTTCAGCCCGATTGTACACTTCAGGTGAAAATGTCAAAATCTTCAAAATGAGCAAAAGCACAATGAAATTAATGCTTGAATCATCTTCATTTTGCTAAAATACACTAATGACAGCAAAAAGTTTGAGTCTACAACATTTAGTTAAGGTGTGAGAGCCAAAATGAACTTTTTATGGCTTTAAATGCATTTTCAGCCTGATTGTACACTTCAGGTGAAAATGTCAAAATCTTCAATATGAGCAAAAGCACAATGAAATTAATGCTTGAATCATCTTCATTTTGCTAAAATACACTAATGACAGCAAAAAGTTTGAGTCTACAACATTTAGTTAAGGTGTGAGAGCCAAAATGAACTTTTTATGGCTTTAAATGCATTTTCAGCCTGATTGTACACTTCAGGTGAAAATGTCAAAATCTTCAAAATGAGCAAAAGCACAATGAAATTAATGCTTGAATCATCTTCATTTTGCTAACATACACTAATGACAGCAAAAAGTTTGAGTCTACAACATTTAGTTAAGGTGTGAGAGCCAAAATGAACTTTTTATGGCTTTAAATGCATTTTCAGCCTGATTGTACACTTCAGGTGAAAATGTCAAAATCTTCAAAATGAGCAAAAGCACAATAAAATTAATGCTTGAATCATCTTCATTTTGCTAAAATATACTAATGACAGCAAAAAGTTTGAGTCTACAACATTTAGTTAAGGTGTGAGAGCCAAAATGAACTTTTTATTGCTTTAAACGCGTTTTCAGCCCCTAATTGTACACTTCAGGTGAAAATGTCAAAATCTTCAAAATGAGCAAAAGCACAATGAAATTAATGCTTGAATCATCTTCATTTTGCTAAAATACACTAATGACAGCAAAAAGTTTGAGTCTACAACATTTAGTTAAGGTGTGAGAGCCAAAATGAACTTTTTATTGCTTTAAACGCGTTTTCAGCCCCTAATTGTACACTTCAGGTGAAAATGTCAAAATCTTCAAAATGAGCAAAAGCACAATGAAATTAATGCTTGAATCATCTTCATTTTGCTAAAATACACTAATGACAGCAAAAAGTTTGAGTCTACAACATTTAGTTAAGGTGTGAGAGCCAAAATGAACTTTTTATGGCTTTAAATGCATTTTCAGCCTGATTGTACACTTCAGGTGAAAATGTCAAAATCTTCAAAATGAGCAAAAGCACAATAAAATTAATGCTTGAATCATCTTCATTTTGCTAAAATATACTAATGACAGCAAAAAGTTTGAGTCTACAACATTTAGTTAAGGTGTGAGAGCCAAAATGAACTTTTTATTGCTTTAAACGCGTTTTCAGCCCCTAATTGTACACTTCAGGTGAAAATGTCAAAATCTTCAAAATGAGCAAAAGCACAATGAAATTAATGCTTGAATCATCTTCATTTTGCTAAAATACACTAATGACAGCAAAAAGTTTGAGTCTACAACATTTAGTTAAGGTGTGAGAGCCAAAATGAACTTTTTATGGCTTTAAATGCATTTTCAGCCTGATTGTACACTTCAGGTGAAAATGTCAAAATCTTCAAAATGAGCAAAAGCACAATGAAATTAATGCTTGAATCATCTTCATTTTGCTAAAATACACTAATGACAGCAAAAAGTTTGAGTCTACAACATTTAGTTAAGGTGTGAGAGCCAAAATGAACTTTTTATTGCTTTAAACGCGTTTTCAGCCCCTAATTGTACACTTCAGGTGAAAATGTCAAAATCTTCAAAATGAGCAAAAGCACAATGAAATTAATGCTTGAATCATCTTCAATTTGCTAAAATACACTAATGACAGCAAAAAGTTTGAGTCTACAACATTTAGTTAAGGTGTGAGAGCCAAAATGAACTTTTTATGGCTTTAAATGCATTTTCAGCCCGATTGTACACTTCAGGTGAAAATGTCAAAATCTTCAAAATGAGCAAAAGCACAATGAAATTAATGCTTGAATCATCTTCATTTTGCTAACATACACTAATGACAGCAAAAAGTTTGAGTCTACAACATTTAGTTAAGGTGTGAGAGCCAAAATGAACTTTTTATGGCTTTAAATGCATTTTCAGCCCGATTGTACACTTCAGGTGAAAATGTCAAAATCTTCAAAATGAGCAAAAGCACAATACAATTAATGCTTGAATCATCTTCATTTTGCTAAAATATACTAATGACAGCAAAAAGTTTGAGTCTACAACATTTAGTTAAGGTGTGAGAGCCAAAATGAACTTTTTATTGCTTTAAACGCGTTTTCAGCCCCTAATTGTACACTTCAGGTGAAAATGTCAAAATCTTCAAAATGAGCAAAAGCACAATGAAATTAATGCTTGAATCATCTTCATTTTGCTAAAATACACTAATGACAGCAAAAAGTTTGAGTCTACAACATTTAGTTAAGGTGTGAGAGCCAAAATGAACTTTTTATGGCTTTAAATGCATTTTCAGCCTGATTGTACACTTCAGGTGAAAATGTCAAAATCTTCAAAATGAGCAAAAGCACAATGAAATTAATGCTTGAATCATCTTCATTTTGCTAAAATACACTAATGACAGCAAAAAGTTTGAGTCTACAACATTTAGTTAAGGTGTGAGAGCCAAAATGAACTTTTTATGGCTTTAAATGCATTTTCAGCCTGATTGTACACTTCAGGTGAAAATGTCAAAATCTTCAAAATGAGCAAAAGCACAATGAAATTAATGCTTGAATCATCTTCATTTTGCTAACATACACTAATGACAGCAAAAAGTTTGAGTCTACAACATTTAGTTAAGGTGTGAGAGCCAAAATGAACTTTTTATGGCTTTAAATGCATTTTCAGCCCGATTGTACACTTCAGGTGAAAATGTCAAAATCTTCAAAATGAGCAAAAGCACAATAAAATTAATGCTTGAATCATCTTCATTTTGCTAAAATATACTAATGACAGCAAAAAGTTTGAGTCTACAACATTTAGTTAAGGTGTGAGAGCCAAAATGAACTTTTTATTGCTTTAAACGCGTTTTCAGCCCCTAATTGTACACTTCAGGTGAAAATGTCAAAATCTTCAAAATGAGCAAAAGCACAATGAAATTAATGCTTGAATCATCTTCATTTTGCTAAAATACACTAATGACAGCAAAAAGTTTGAGTCTACAACATTTAGTTAAGGTGTGAGAGCCAAAATGAACTTTTTATGGCTTTAAATGCATTTTCAGCCTGATTGTACACTTCAGGTGAAAATGTCAAAATCTTCAAAATGAGCAAAAGCACAATGAAATTAATGCTTGAATCATCTTCATTTTGCTAAAATACACTAATGACAGCAAAACGTTTGAGTCTACAACATTTAGTTAAGGTGTGAGAGCCAAAATGAACTTTTTATGGCTTTAAATGCATTTTCAGCCTGATTGTACACTTCAGGTGAAAATGTCAAAATCTTCAAAATGAGCAAAAGCACAATGAAATTAATGCTTGAATCATCTTCATTTTGCTAAAATATACTAATGACAGCAAAAAGTTTGAGTCTACAACATTTAGTTAAGGTGTGAGAGCCAAAATGAACTTTTTATGGCTTTAAATGCATTTTCAGCCTGATTGTACACTTCAGGTGAAAATGTCAAAATCTTCAAAATGAGCAAAAGCACAATGAAATTAATGCTTGAATCATCTTCATTTTGCTAACATACACTAATGACAGCAAAAAGTTTGAGTCTACAACATTTAGTTAAGGTGTGAGAGCCAAAATGAACTTTTTATGGCTTTAAATGCATTTTCAGCCCGATTGTACACTTCAGGTGAAAATGTCAAAATCTTCAAAATGAGCAAAAGCACAATAAAATTAATGCTTGAATCATCTTCATTTTGCTAAAATATACTAATGACAGCAAAAAGTTTGAGTCTACAACATTTAGTTAAGGTGTGAGAGCCAAAATGAACTTTTTATTGCTTTAAACGCGTTTTCAGCCCCTAATTGTACACTTCAGGTGAAAATGTCAAAATCTTCAAAATGAGCAAAAGCACAATGAAATTAATGCTTGAATCATCTTCATTTTGCTAAAATACACTAATGACAGCAAAAAGTTTGAGTCTACAACATTTAGTTAAGGTGTGAGAGCCAAAATGAACTTTTTATTGCTTTAAACGCGTTTTCAGCCCCTAATTGTACACTTCAGGTGAAAATGTCAAAATCTTCAAAATGAGCAAAAGCACAATGAAATTAATGCTTGAATCATCTTCATTTTGCTAAAATACACTAATGACAGCAAAAAGTTTGAGTCTACAACATTTAGTTAAGGTGTGAGAGCCAAAATGAACTTTTTATTGCTTTAAACGCGTTTTCAGCCCCTAATTGTACACTTCAGGTGAAAATGTCAAAATCTTTAAAATGAGCAAAAGCACAATGAAATTAATGCTTGAATCATCTTCATTTTGCTAAAATACACTAATGACAGCAAAAAGTTTGAGTCTACAACATTTAGTTAAGGTGTGAGAGCCAAAATGAACTTTTTATGGCTTTAAATGCATTTTCAGCCTGATTGTACACTTCAGGTGAAAATGTCAAAATCTTCAAAATGAGCAAAAGCACAATGAAATTAATGCTTGAATCATCTTCATTTTGCTAACATACACTAATGACAGCAAAAAGTTTGAGTCTACAACATTTAGTTAAGGTGTGAGAGCCAAAATGAACTTTTTATTGCTTTAAACGCGTTTTCAGCCCCTAATTGTACACTTCAGGTGAAAATGTCAAAATCTTCAAAATGAGCAAAAGCACAATGAAATTAATGCTTGAATCATCTTCATTTTGCTAAAATACACTAATGACAGCAAAAAGTTTGAGTCTACAACATTTAGTTAAGGTGTGAGAGCCAAAATGAACTTTTTATGGCTTTAAATGCATTTTCAGCCTGATTGTACACTTCAGGTGAAAATGTCAAAATCTTCAAAATGAGCAAAAGCACAATGAAATTAATGCTTGAATCATCTTCATTTTGCTAAAATACACTAATGACAGCAAAAAGTTTGAGTCTACAACATTTAGTTAAGGTGTGAGAGCCAAAATGAACTTTTTATTGCTTTAAACGCGTTTTCAGCCCCTAATTGTACACTTCAGGTGAAAATGTCAAAATCTTCAAAATGAGCAAAAGCACAATGAAATTAATGCTTGAATCATCTTCAATTTGCTAAAATACACTAATGACAGCAAAAAGTTTGAGTCTACAACATTTAGTTAAGGTGTGAGAGCCAAAATGAACTTTTTATGGCTTTAAATGCATTTTCAGCCCGATTGTACACTTCAGGTGAAAATGTCAAAATCTTCAAAATGAGCAAAAGCACAATGAAATTAATGCTTGAATCATCTTCATTTTGCTAACATACACTAATGACAGCAAAAAGTTTGAGTCTACAACATTTAGTTAAGGTGTGAGAGCCAAAATGAACTTTTTATGGCTTTAAATGCATTTTCAGCCCGATTGTACACTTCAGGTGAAAATGTCAAAATCTTCAAAATGAGCAAAAGCACAATACAATTAATGCTTGAATCATCTTCATTTTGCTAAAATATACTAATGACAGCAAAAAGTTTGAGTCTACAACATTTAGTTAAGGTGTGAGAGCCAAAATGAACTTTTTATTGCTTTAAACGCGTTTTCAGCCCCTAATTGTACACTTCAGGTGAAAATGTCAAAATCTTCAAAATGAGCAAAAGCACAATGAAATTAATGCTTGAATCATCTTCATTTTGCTAAAATACACTAATGACAGCAAAAAGTTTGAGTCTACAACATTTAGTTAAGGTGTGAGAGCCAAAATGAACTTTTTATGGCTTTAAATGCATTTTCAGCCTGATTGTACACTTCAGGTGAAAATGTCAAAATCTTCAAAATGAGCAAAAGCACAATGAAATTAATGCTTGAATCATCTTCATTTTGCTAAAATACACTAATGACAGCAAAAAGTTTGAGTCTACAACATTTAGTTAAGGTGTGAGAGCCAAAATGAACTTTTTATGGCTTTAAATGCATTTTCAGCCTGATTGTACACTTCAGGTGAAAATGTCAAAATCTTCAAAATGAGCAAAAGCACAATGAAATTAATGCTTGAATCATCTTCATTTTGCTAACATACACTAATGACAGCAAAAAGTTTGAGTCTACAACATTTAGTTAAGGTGTGAGAGCCAAAATGAACTTTTTATGGCTTTAAATGCATTTTCAGCCCGATTGTACACTTCAGGTGAAAATGTCAAAATCTTCAAAATGAGCAAAAGCACAATAAAATTAATGCTTGAATCATCTTCATTTTGCTAAAATATACTAATGACAGCAAAAAGTTTGAGTCTACAACATTTAGTTAAGGTGTGAGAGCCAAAATGAACTTTTTATTGCTTTAAACGCGTTTTCAGCCTGATTGTACACTTCAGGTGAAAATGTCAAAATCTTCAAAATGAGCAAAAGCACAATGAAATTAATGCTTGAATCATCTTCATTTTGCTAAAATACACTAATGACAGCAAAAAGTTTGAGTCTACAACATTTAGTTAAGGTGTGAGAGCCAAAATGAACTTTTTATGGCTTTAAATGCATTTTCAGCCTGATTGTACACTTCAGGTGAAAATGTCAAAATCTTCAAAATGAGCAAAAGCACAATGAAATTAATGCTTGAATCATCTTCATTTTGCTAACATACACTAATGACAGCAAAAAGTTTGAGTCTACAACATTTAGTTAAGGTGTGAGAGCCAAAATGAACTTTTTATTGCTTTAAACGCGTTTTCAGCCCCTAATTGTACACTTCAGGTGAAAATGTCAAAATCTTCAAAATGAGCAAAAGCACAATGAAATTAATGCTTGAATCATCTTCATTTTGCTAAAATACACTAATGACAGCAAAAAGTTTGAGTCTACAACATTTAGTTAAGGTGTGAGAGCCAAAAAGAACTTTTTATGGCTTTAAATGCATTTTCAGCCTGATTGTACACTTCAGGTGAAAATGTCAAAATCTTCAAAATGAGCAAAAGCACAATGAAATTAATGCTTGAATCATCTTCATTTTGCTAAAATACACTAATGACAGCAAAAAGTTTGAGTCTACAACATTTAGTTAAGGTGTGAGAGCCAAAATGAACTTTTTATGGCTTTAAATGCATTTTCAGCCTGATTGTACACTTCAGGTGAAAATGTCAAAATCTTCAAAATGAGCAAAAGCACAATGAAATTAATGCTTGAATCATCTTCATTTTGCTAACATACACTAATGACAGCAAAAAGTTTGAGTCTACAACATTTAGTTAAGGTGTGAGAGCCAAAATGAACTTTTTATGGCTTTAAATGCATTTTCAGCCCGATTGTACACTTCAGGTGAAAATGTCAAAATCTTCAAAATGAGCAAAAGCACAATA
Source organism: Leptonotus elevatus (assembly GCF_054856555.1). Classification (NCBI taxonomy): domain Eukaryota; kingdom Metazoa; phylum Chordata; class Actinopteri; order Syngnathiformes; family Syngnathidae; genus Leptonotus; species Leptonotus elevatus. Next base: position 14,642 of record NW_028233632.1, on the reverse strand, counting down.
AAATTAATGCTTGAATCATCTTCATTTTGCTCAAATATACTAATGACAGCAAAAAGTTTGAGTCTACAACATTTAGTTAAGGTGTGAGAGCCAAAATGAACTTTTTATTGCTTTAAACGCGTTTTCAGCCCCTAATTGTACACTTCAGGTGAAAATGTCAAAATCTTCAAAATGAGCAAAAGCACAATGAAATTAATGCTTGAATCATCTTCATTTTGCTAAAATACACTAATGACAGCAAAAAGTTTGAGTCTACAACATTTAGTTAAGGTGTGAGAGCCAAAATGAACTTTTTATGGCTTTAAATGCATTTTCAGCCTGATTGTACACTTCAGGTGAAAATGTCAAAATCTTCAAAATGAGCAAAAGCACAATGAAATTAATGCTTGAATCATCTTCATTTTGCTAAAATACACTAATGACAGCAAAAAGTTTGAGTCTACAACATTTAGTTAAGGTGTGAGAGCCAAAATGAACTTTTTATGGCTTTAAATGCATTTTCAGCCTGATTGTACACTTCAGGTGAAAATGTCAAAATCTTCAAAATGAGCAAAAGCACAATGAAATTAATGCTTGAATCATCTTCATTTTGCTAACATACACTAATGACAGCAAAAAGTTTGAGTCTACAACATTTAGTTAAGGTGTGAGAGCCAAAATGAACTTTTTATGGCTTTAAATGCATTTTCAGCCCGATTGTACACTTCAGGTGAAAATGTCAAAATCTTCAAAATGAGCAAAAGCACAATAAAATTAATGCTTGAATCATCTTCATTTTGCTAAAATATACTAATGACAGCAAAAAGTTTGAGTCTACAACATTTAGTTAAGGTGTGAGAGCCAAAATGAACTTTTTATTGCTTTAAACGCGTTTTCAGCCTGATTGTACACTTCAGGTGAAAATGTCAAAATCTTCAAAATGAGCAAAAGCACAATGAAATTAATGCTTGAATCATCTTCATTTTGCTAAAATACACTAATGACAGCAAAAAGTTTGAGTCTACAACATTTAGTTAAGGTGTGAGAGCCAAAATGAACTTTTTATGGCTTTAAATGCATTTTCAGCCTGATTGTACACTTCAGGTGAAAATGTCAAAATCTTCAAAATGAGCAAAAGCACAATGAAATTAATGCTTGAATCATCTTCATTTTGCTAACATACACTAATGACAGCAAAAAGTTTGAGTCTACAACATTTAGTTAAGGTGTGAGAGCCAAAATGAACTTTTTATTGCTTTAAACGCGTTTTCAGCCCCTAATTGTACACTTCAGGTGAAAATGTCAAAATCTTCAAAATGAGCAAAAGCACAATGAAATTAATGCTTGAATCATCTTCATTTTGCTAAAATACACTAATGACAGCAAAAAGTTTGAGTCTACAACATTTAGTTAAGGTGTGAGAGCCAAAAAGAACTTTTTATGGCTTTAAATGCATTTTCAGCCTGATTGTACACTTCAGGTGAAAATGTCAAAATCTTCAAAATGAGCAAAAGCACAATGAAATTAATGCTTGAATCATCTTCATTTTGCTAAAATACACTAATGACAGCAAAAAGTTTGAGTCTACAACATTTAGTTAAGGTGTGAGAGCCAAAATGAACTTTTTATGGCTTTAAATGCATTTTCAGCCTGATTGTACACTTCAGGTGAAAATGTCAAAATCTTCAAAATGAGCAAAAGCACAATGAAATTAATGCTTGAATCATCTTCATTTTGCTAACATACACTAATGACAGCAAAAAGTTTGAGTCTACAACATTTAGTTAAGGTGTGAGAGCCAAAATGAACTTTTTATTGCTTTAAACGCGTTTTCAGCCCCTAATTGTACACTTCAGGTGAAAATGTCAAAATCTTCAAAATGAGCAAAAGCACAATGAAATTAATGCTTGAATCATCTTCATTTTGCTAAAATACACTAATGACAGCAAAAAGTTTGAGTCTACAACATTTAGTTAAGGTGTGAGAGCCAAAATGAACTTTTTATGGCTTTAAATGCATTTTCAGCCTGATTGTACACTTCAGGTGAAAATGTCAAAATCTTCAAAATGAGCAAAAGCACAATAAAATTAATGCTTGAATCATCTTCATTTTGCTAAAATATACTAATGACAGCAAAAAGTTTGAGTCTACAACATTTAGTTAAGGTGTGAGAGCCAAAATGAACTTTTTATTGCTTTAAACGCGTTTTCAGCCCCTAATTGTACACTTCAGGTGAAAATGTCAAAATCTTCAAAATGAGCAAAAGCACAATGAAATTAATGCTTGAATCATCTTCATTTTGCTAAAATACACTAATGACAGCAAAAAGTTTGAGTCTACAACATTTAGTTAAGGTGTGAGAGCCAAAATGAACTTTTTATGGCTTTAAATGCATTTTCAGCCTGATTGTACACTTCAGGTGAAAATGTCAAAATCTTCAAAATGAGCAAAAGCACAATGAAATTAATGCTTGAATCATCTTCATTTTGCTAAAATACACTAATGACAGCAAAAAGTTTGAGTCTACAACATTTAGTTAAGGTGTGAGAGCCAAAATGAACTTTTTATGGCTTTAAATGCATTTTCAGCCTGATTGTACACTTCAGGTGAAAATGTCAAAATCTTCAAAATGAGCAAAAGCACAATGAAATTAATGCTTGAATCATCTTCATTTTGCTAACATACACTAATGACAGCAAAAAGTTTGAGTCTACAACATTTAGTTAAGGTGTGAGAGCCAAAATGAACTTTTTATGGCTTTAAATGCATTTTCAGCCCGATTGTACACTTCAGGTGAAAATGTCAAAATCTTCAAAATGAGCAAAAGCACAATAAAATTAATGCATGAATCATCTTCATTTTGCTAAAATATACTAATGACAGCAAAAAGTTTGAGTCTACAACATTTAGTTAAGGTGTGAGAGCCAAAATGAACTTTTTATTGCTTTAAACGCGTTTTCAGCCCCTAATTGTACACTTCAGGTGAAAATGTCAAAATCTTCAAAATGAGCAAAAGCACAATGAAATTAATGCTTGAATCATCTTCATTTTGCTAAAATACACTAATGACAGCAAAAAGTTTGAGTCTACAACATTTAGTTAAGGTGTGAGAGCCAAAATGAACTTTTTATGGCTTTAAATGCATTTTCAGCCTGATTGTACACTTCAGGTGAAAATGTCAAAATCTTCAAAATGAGCAAAAGCACAATGAAATTAATGCTTGAATCATCTTCATTTTGCTAAAATACACTAATGACAGCAAAAAGTTTGAGTCTACAACATTTAGTTAAGGTGTGAGAGCCAAAATGAACTTTTTATTGCTTTAAACGCGTTTTCAGCCCCTAATTGTACACTTCAGGTGAAAATGTCAAAATCTTCAAAATGAGCAAAAGCACAATGAAATTAATGCTTGAATCATCTTCATTTTGCTAACATACACTAATGACAGCAAAAAGTTTGAGTCTACAACATTTAGTTAAGGTGTGAGAGCCAAAATGAACTTTTTATGGCTTTAAATGCATTTTCAGCCCGATTGTACACTTCAGGTGAAAATGTCAAAATCTTCAAAATGAGCAAAAGCACAATGAAATTAATGCTTGAATCATCTTCATTTTGCTAAAATACACTAATGACAGCAAAAAGTTTGAGTCTACAACATTTAGTTAAGGTGTGAGAGCCAAAATGAACTTTTTATGGCTTTAAATGCATTTTCAGCCTGATTGTACACTTCAGGTGAAAATGTCAAAATCTTCAATATGAGCAAAAGCACAATGAAATTAATGCTTGAATCATCTTCATTTTGCTAAAATACACTAATGACAGCAAAAAGTTTGAGTCTACAACATTTAGTTAAGGTGTGAGAGCCAAAATGAACTTTTTATGGCTTTAAATGCATTTTCAGCCTGATTGTACACTTCAGGTGAAAATGTCAAAATCTTCAAAATGAGCAAAAGCACAATGAAATTAATGCTTGAATCATCTTCATTTTGCTAACATACACTAATGACAGCAAAAAGTTTGAGTCTACAACATTTAGTTAAGGTGTGAGAGCCAAAATGAACTTTTTATGGCTTTAAATGCATTTTCAGCCTGATTGTACACTTCAGGTGAAAATGTCAAAATCTTCAAAATGAGCAAAAGCACAATAAAATTAATGCTTGAATCATCTTCATTTTGCTAAAATATACTAATGACAGCAAAAAGTTTGAGTCTACAACATTTAGTTAAGGTGTGAGAGCCAAAATGAACTTTTTATTGCTTTAAACGCGTTTTCAGCCCCTAATTGTACACTTCAGGTGAAAATGTCAAAATCTTCAAAATGAGCAAAAGCACAATGAAATTAATGCTTGAATCATCTTCATTTTGCTAAAATACACTAATGACAGCAAAAAGTTTGAGTCTACAACATTTAGTTAAGGTGTGAGAGCCAAAATGAACTTTTTATTGCTTTAAACGCGTTTTCAGCCCCTAATTGTACACTTCAGGTGAAAATGTCAAAATCTTCAAAATGAGCAAAAGCACAATGAAATTAATGCTTGAATCATCTTCATTTTGCTAAAATACACTAATGACAGCAAAAAGTTTGAGTCTACAACATTTAGTTAAGGTGTGAGAGCCAAAATGAACTTTTTATGGCTTTAAATGCATTTTCAGCCTGATTGTACACTTCAGGTGAAAATGTCAAAATCTTCAAAATGAGCAAAAGCACAATAAAATTAATGCTTGAATCATCTTCATTTTGCTAAAATATACTAATGACAGCAAAAAGTTTGAGTCTACAACATTTAGTTAAGGTGTGAGAGCCAAAATGAACTTTTTATTGCTTTAAACGCGTTTTCAGCCCCTAATTGTACACTTCAGGTGAAAATGTCAAAATCTTCAAAATGAGCAAAAGCACAATGAAATTAATGCTTGAATCATCTTCATTTTGCTAAAATACACTAATGACAGCAAAAAGTTTGAGTCTACAACATTTAGTTAAGGTGTGAGAGCCAAAATGAACTTTTTATGGCTTTAAATGCATTTTCAGCCTGATTGTACACTTCAGGTGAAAATGTCAAAATCTTCAAAATGAGCAAAAGCACAATGAAATTAATGCTTGAATCATCTTCATTTTGCTAAAATACACTAATGACAGCAAAAAGTTTGAGTCTACAACATTTAGTTAAGGTGTGAGAGCCAAAATGAACTTTTTATTGCTTTAAACGCGTTTTCAGCCCCTAATTGTACACTTCAGGTGAAAATGTCAAAATCTTCAAAATGAGCAAAAGCACAATGAAATTAATGCTTGAATCATCTTCAATTTGCTAAAATACACTAATGACAGCAAAAAGTTTGAGTCTACAACATTTAGTTAAGGTGTGAGAGCCAAAATGAACTTTTTATGGCTTTAAATGCATTTTCAGCCCGATTGTACACTTCAGGTGAAAATGTCAAAATCTTCAAAATGAGCAAAAGCACAATGAAATTAATGCTTGAATCATCTTCATTTTGCTAACATACACTAATGACAGCAAAAAGTTTGAGTCTACAACATTTAGTTAAGGTGTGAGAGCCAAAATGAACTTTTTATGGCTTTAAATGCATTTTCAGCCCGATTGTACACTTCAGGTGAAAATGTCAAAATCTTCAAAATGAGCAAAAGCACAATACAATTAATGCTTGAATCATCTTCATTTTGCTAAAATATACTAATGACAGCAAAAAGTTTGAGTCTACAACATTTAGTTAAGGTGTGAGAGCCAAAATGAACTTTTTAATGCTTTAAACGCGTTTTCAGCCCCTAATTGTACACTTCAGGTGAAAATGTCAAAATCTTCAAAATGAGCAAAAGCACAATGAAATTAATGCTTGAATCATCTTCATTTTGCTAAAATACACTAATGACAGCAAAAAGTTTGAGTCTACAACATTTAGTTAAGGTGTGAGAGCCAAAATGAACTTTTTATTGCTTTAAACGCGTTTTCAGCCCCTAATTGTACACTTCAGGTGAAAATGTCAAAATCTTCAAAATGAGCAAAAGCACAATGAAATTAATGCTTGAATCATCTTCATTTTGCTAAAATACACTAATGACAGCAAAAAGTTTGAGTCTACAACATTTAGTTAAGGTGTGAGAGCCAAAATGAACTTTTTATGGCTTTAAATGCATTTTCAGCCTGATTGTACACTTCAGGTGAAAATGTCAAAATCTTCAAAATGAGCAAAAGCACAATAAAATTAATGCTTGAATCATCTTCATTTTGCTAAAATATACTAATGACAGCAAAAAGTTTGAGTCTACAACATTTAGTTAAGGTGTGAGAGCCAAAATGAACTTTTTATTGCTTTAAACGCGTTTTCAGCCCCTAATTGTACACTTCAGGTGAAAATGTCAAAATCTTCAAAATGAGCAAAAGCACAATGAAATTAATGCTTGAATCATCTTCATTTTGCTAAAATACACTAATGACAGCAAAAAGTTTGAGTCTACAACATTTAGTTAAGGTGTGAGAGCCAAAATGAACTTTTTATGGCTTTAAATGCATTTTCAGCCTGATTGTACACTTCAGGTGAAAATGTCAAAATCTTCAAAATGAGCAAAAGCACAATGAAATTAATGCTTGAATCATCTTCATTTTGCTAAAATACACTAATGACAGCAAAAAGTTTGAGTCTACAACATTTAGTTAAGGTGTGAGAGCCAAAATGAACTTTTTATGGCTTTAAATGCATTTTCAGCCTGATTGTACACTTCAGGTGAAAATGTCAAAATCTTCAAAATGAGCAAAAGCACAATGAAATTAATGCTTGAATCATCTTCATTTTGCTAACATACACTAATGACAGCAAAAAGTTTGAGTCTACAACATTTAGTTAAGGTGTGAGAGCCAAAATGAACTTTTTATGGCTTTAAATGCATTTTCAGCCCGATTGTACACTTCAGGTGAAAATGTCAAAATCTTCAAAATGAGCAAAAGCACAATAAAATTAATGCATGAATCATCTTCATTTTGCTAAAATATACTAATGACAGCAAAAAGTTTGAGTCTACAACATTTAGTTAAGGTGTGAGAGCCAAAATTAACTTTTTATTGCTTTAAACGCGTTTTCAGCCCCTAATTGTACACTTCAGGTGAAAATGTCAAAATCTTCAAAATGAGCAAAAGCACAATGAAATTAATGCTTGAATCATCTTCATTTTGCTAAAATACACTAATGACAGCAAAAAGTTTGAGTCTACAACATTTAGTTAAGGTGTGAGAGCCAAAATGAACTTTTTATGGCTTTAAATGCATTTTCAGCCTGATTGTACACTTCAGGTGAAAATGTCAAAATCTTCAAAATGAGCAAAAGCACAATGAAATTAATGCTTGAATCATCTTCATTTTGCTAAAATACACTAATGACAGCAAAAAGTTTGAGTCTACAACATTTAGTTAAGGTGTGAGAGCCAAAATGAACTTTTTATTGCTTTAAACGCGTTTTCAGCCCCTAATTGTACACTTCAGGTGAAAATGTCAAAATCTTCAAAATGAGCAAAAGCACAATGAAATTAATGCTTGAATCATCTTCATTTTGCTAACATACACTAATGACAGCAAAAAGTTTGAGTCTACAACATTTAGTTAAGGTGTGAGAGCCAAAATGAACTTTTTATGGCTTTAAATGCATTTTCAGCCCGATTGTACACTTCAGGTGAAAATGTCAAAATCTTCAACATGAGCAAAAGCACAATGAAATTAATGCTTGAATCATCTTCATTTTGCTAAAATACACTAATGACAGCAAAAAGTTTGAGTCTACAACATTTAGTTAAGGTGTGAGAGCCAAAATGAACTTTTTATGGCTTTAAATGCATTTTCAGCCTGATTGTACACTTCAGGTGAAAATGTCAAAATCTTCAATATGAGCAAAAGCACAATGAAATTAATGCTTGAATCATCTTCATTTTGCTAAAATACACTAATGACAGCAAAAAGTTTGAGTCTACAACATTTAGTTAAGGTGTGAGAGCCAAAATGAACTTTTTATGGCTTTAAATGCATTTTCAGCCTGATTGTACACTTCAGGTGAAAATGTCAAAATCTTCAAAATGAGCAAAAGCACAATGAAATTAATGCTTGAATCATCTTCATTTTGCTAACATACACTAATGACAGCAAAAAGTTTGAGTCTACAACATTTAGTTAAGGTGTGAGAGCCAAAATGAACTTTTTATGGCTTTAAATGCATTTTCAGCCTGATTGTACACTTCAGGTGAAAATGTCAAAATCTTCAAAATGAGCAAAAGCACAATAAAATTAATGCTTGAATCATCTTCATTTTGCTAAAATATACTAATGACAGCAAAAAGTTTGAGTCTACAACATTTAGTTAAGGTGTGAGAGCCAAAATGAACTTTTTATTGCTTTAAACGCGTTTTCAGCCCCTAATTGTACACTTCAGGTGAAAATGTCAAAATCTTCAAAATGAGCAAAAGCACAATGAAATTAATGCTTGAATCATCTTCATTTTGCTAAAATACACTAATGACAGCAAAAAGTTTGAGTCTACAACATTTAGTTAAGGTGTGAGAGCCAAAATGAACTTTTTATTGCTTTAAACGCGTTTTCAGCCCCTAATTGTACACTTCAGGTGAAAATGTCAAAATCTTCAAAATGAGCAAAAGCACAATGAAATTAATGCTTGAATCATCTTCATTTTGCTAAAATACACTAATGACAGCAAAAAGTTTGAGTCTACAACATTTAGTTAAGGTGTGAGAGCCAAAATGAACTTTTTATGGCTTTAAATGCATTTTCAGCCTGATTGTACACTTCAGGTGAAAATGTCAAAATCTTCAAAATGAGCAAAAGCACAATAAAATTAATGCTTGAATCATCTTCATTTTGCTAAAATATACTAATGACAGCAAAAAGTTTGAGTCTACAACATTTAGTTAAGGTGTGAGAGCCAAAATGAACTTTTTATTGCTTTAAACGCGTTTTCAGCCCCTAATTGTACACTTCAGGTGAAAATGTCAAAATCTTCAAAATGAGCAAAAGCACAATGAAATTAATGCTTGAATCATCTTCATTTTGCTAAAATACACTAATGACAGCAAAAAGTTTGAGTCTACAACATTTAGTTAAGGTGTGAGAGCCAAAATGAACTTTTTATGGCTTTAAATGCATTTTCAGCCTGATTGTACACTTCAGGTGAAAATGTCAAAATCTTCAAAATGAGCAAAAGCACAATGAAATTAATGCTTGAATCATCTTCATTTTGCTAAAATACACTAATGACAGCAAAAAGTTTGAGTCTACAACATTTAGTTAAGGTGTGAGAGCCAAAATGAACTTTTTATTGCTTTAAACGCGTTTTCAGCCCCTAATTGTACACTTCAGGTGAAAATGTCAAAATCTTCAAAATGAGCAAAAGCACAATGAAATTAATGCTTGAATCATCTTCAATTTGCTAAAATACACTAATGACAGCAAAAAGTTTGAGTCTACAACATTTAGTTAAGGTGTGAGAGCCAAAATGAACTTTTTATGGCTTTAAATGCATTTTCAGCCCGATTGTACACTTCAGGTGAAAATGTCAAAATCTTCAAAATGAGCAAAAGCACAATGAAATTAATGCTTGAATCATCTTCATTTTGCTAACATACACTAATGACAGCAAAAAGTTTGAGTCTACAACATTTAGTTAAGGTGTGAGAGCCAAAATGAACTTTTTATGGCTTTAAATGCATTTTCAGCCCGATTGTACACTTCAGGTGAAAATGTCAAAATCTTCAAAATGAGCAAAAGCACAATACAATTAATGCTTGAATCATCTTCATTTTGCTAAAATATACTAATGACAGCAAAAAGTTTGAGTCTACAACATTTAGTTAAGGTGTGAGAGCCAAAATGAACTTTTTATTGCTTTAAACGCGTTTTCAGCCCCTAATTGTACACTTCAGGTGAAAATGTCAAAATCTTCAAAATGAGCAAAAGCACAATGAAATTAATGCTTGAATCATCTTCATTTTGCTAAAATACACTAATGACAGCAAAAAGTTTGAGTCTACAACATTTAGTTAAGGTGTGAGAGCCAAAATGAACTTTTTATGGCTTTAAATGCATTTTCAGCCTGATTGTACACTTCAGGTGAAAATGTCAAAATCTTCAAAATGAGCAAAAGCACAATGAAATTAATGCTTGAATCATCTTCATTTTGCTAAAATACACTAATGACAGCAAAAAGTTTGAGTCTACAACATTTAGTTAAGGTGTGAGAGCCAAAATGAACTTTTTATGGCTTTAAATGCATTTTCAGCCTGATTGTACACTTCAGGTGAAAATGTCAAAATCTTCAAAATGAGCAAAAGCACAATGAAATTAATGCTTGAATCATCTTCATTTTGCTAACATACACTAATGACAGCAAAAAGTTTGAGTCTACAACATTTAGTTAAGGTGTGAGAGCCAAAATGAACTTTTTATGGCTTTAAATGCATTTTCAGCCCGATTGTACACTTCAGGTGAAAATGTCAAAATCTTCAAAATGAGCAAAAGCACAATAAAATTAATGCTTGAATCATCTTCATTTTGCTAAAATATACTAATGACAGCAAAAAGTTTGAGTCTACAACATTTAGTTAAGGTGTGAGAGCCAAAATGAACTTTTTATTGCTTTAAACGCGTTTTCAGCCCCTAATTGTACATTTCAGGTGAAAATGTCAAAATCTTCAAAATGAGCAAAAGCACAATGAAATTAATGCTTGAATCATCTTCATTTTGCTAAAATACACTAATGACAGCAAAAAGTTTGAGTCTACAACATTTAGTTAAGGTGTGAGAGCCAAAATGAACTTTTTATGGCTTTAAATGCATTTTCAGCCTGATTGTACACTTCAGGTGAAAATGTCAAAATCTTCAAAATGAGCAAAAGCACAATGAAATTAATGCTTGAATCATCTTCATTTTGCTAAAATACACTAATGACAGCAAAACGTTTGAGTCTACAACATTTAGTTAAGGTGTGAGAGCCAAAATGAACTTTTTATGGCTTTAAATGCATTTTCAGCCTGATTGTACACTTCAGGTGAAAATGTCAAAATCTTCAAAATGAGCAAAAGCACAATGAAATTAATGCTTGAATCATCTTCATTTTGCTAACATACACTAATGACAGCAAAAAGTTTGAGTCTACAACATTTAGTTAAGGTGTGAGAGCCAAAATGAACTTTTTATGGCTTTAAATGCATTTTCAGCCCGATTGTACACTTCAGGTGAAAATGTCAAAATCTTCAAAATGAGCAAAAGCACAATAAAATTAATGCTTGAATCATCTTCATTTTGCTAAAATATACTAATGACAGCAAAAAGTTTGAGTCTACAACATTTAGTTAAGGTGTGAGAGCCAAAATGAACTTTTTATGGCTTTAAATGCATTTTCAGCCTGATTGTACACTTCAGGTGAAAATGTCAAAATCTTCAAAATGAGCAAAAGCACAATGAAATTAATGCTTGAATCATCTTCATTTTGCTAACATACACTAATGACAGCAAAAAGTTTGAGTCTACAACATTTAGTTAAGGTGTGAGAGCCAAAATGAACTTTTTATGGCTTTAAATGCATTTTCAGCCCGATTGTACACTTCAGGTGAAAATGTCAAAATCTTCAAAATGAGCAAAAGCACAATAAAATTAATGCTTGAATCATCTTCATTTTGCTAAAATATACTAATGACAGCAAAAAGTTTGAGTCTACAACATTTAGTTAAGGTGTGAGAGCCAAAATGAACTTTTTATTGCTTTAAACGCGTTTTCAGCCCCTAATTGTACACTTCAGGTGAAAATGTCAAAATCTTCAAAATGAGCAAAAGCACAATGAAATTAATGCTTGAATCATCTTCATTTTGCTAAAATACACTAATGACAGCAAAAAGTTTGAGTCTACAACATTTAGTTAAGGTGTGAGAGCCAAAATGAACTTTTTATTGCTTTAAACGCGTTTTCAGCCCCTAATTGTACACTTCAGGTGAAAATGTCAAAATCTTCAAAATGAGCAAAAGCACAATGAAATTAATGCTTGAATCATCTTCATTTTGCTAAAATACACTAATGACAGCAAAAAGTTTGAGTCTACAACATTTAGTTAAGGTGTGAGAGCCAAAATGAACTTTTTATTGCTTTAAACGCGTTTTCAGCCCCTAATTGTACACTTCAGGTGAAAATGTCAAAATCTTTAAAATGAGCAAAAGCACAATGAAATTAATGCTTGAATCATCTTCATTTTGCTAAAATACACTAATGACAGCAAAAAGTTTGAGTCTACAACATTTAGTTAAGGTGTGAGAGCCAAAATGAACTTTTTATGGCTTTAAATGCATTTTCAGCCTGATTGTACACTTCAGGTGAAAATGTCAAAATCTTCAAAATGAGCAAAAGCACAATGAAATTAATGCTTGAATCATCTTCATTTTGCTAACATACACTAATGACAGCAAAAAGTTTGAGTCTACAACATTTAGTTAAGGTGTGAGAGCCAAAATGAACTTTTTATTGCTTTAAACGCGTTTTCAGCCCCTAATTGTACACTTCAGGTGAAAATGTCAAAATCTTCAAAATGAGCAAAAGCACAATGAAATTAATGCTTGAATCATCTTCATTTTGCTAAAATACACTAATGACAGCAAAAAGTTTGAGTCTACAACATTTAGTTAAGGTGTGAGAGCCAAAATGAACTTTTTATGGCTTTAAATGCATTTTCAGCCTGATTGTACACTTCAGGTGAAAATGTCAAAATCTTCAAAATGAGCAAAAGCACAATGAAATTAATGCTTGAATCATCTTCATTTTGCTAAAATACACTAATGACAGCAAAAAGTTTGAGTCTACAACATTTAGTTAAGGTGTGAGAGCCAAAATGAACTTTTTATTGCTTTAAACGCGTTTTCAGCCCCTAATTGTACACTTCAGGTGAAAATGTCAAAATCTTCAAAATGAGCAAAAGCACAATGAAATTAATGCTTGAATCATCTTCAATTTGCTAAAATACACTAATGACAGCAAAAAGTTTGAGTCTACAACATTTAGTTAAGGTGTGAGAGCCAAAATGAACTTTTTATGGCTTTAAATGCATTTTCAGCCCGATTGTACACTTCAGGTGAAAATGTCAAAATCTTCAAAATGAGCAAAAGCACAATGAAATTAATGCTTGAATCATCTTCATTTTGCTAACATACACTAATGACAGCAAAAAGTTTGAGTCTACAACATTTAGTTAAGGTGTGAGAGCCAAAATGAACTTTTTATGGCTTTAAATGCATTTTCAGCCCGATTGTACACTTCAGGTGAAAATGTCAAAATCTTCAAAATGAGCAAAAGCACAATACAATTAATGCTTGAATCATCTTCATTTTGCTAAAATATACTAATGACAGCAAAAAGTTTGAGTCTACAACATTTAGTTAAGGTGTGAGAGCCAAAATGAACTTTTTATTGCTTTAAACGCGTTTTCAGCCCCTAATTGTACACTTCAGGTGAAAATGTCAAAATCTTCAAAATGAGCAAAAGCACAATGAAATTAATGCTTGAATCATCTTCATTTTGCTAAAATACACTAATGACAGCAAAAAGTTTGAGTCTACAACATTTAGTTAAGGTGTGAGAGCCAAAATGAACTTTTTATGGCTTTAAATGCATTTTCAGCCTGATTGTACACTTCAGGTGAAAATGTCAAAATCTTCAAAATGAGCAAAAGCACAATGAAATTAATGCTTGAATCATCTTCATTTTGCTAAAATACACTAATGACAGCAAAAAGTTTGAGTCTACAACATTTAGTTAAGGTGTGAGAGCCAAAATGAACTTTTTATGGCTTTAAATGCATTTTCAGCCTGATTGTACACTTCAGGTGAAAATGTCAAAATCTTCAAAATGAGCAAAAGCACAATGAAATTAATGCTTGAATCATCTTCATTTTGCTAACATACACTAATGACAGCAAAAAGTTTGAGTCTACAACATTTAGTTAAGGTGTGAGAGCCAAAATGAACTTTTTATGGCTTTAAATGCATTTTCAGCCCGATTGTACACTTCAGGTGAAAATGTCAAAATCTTCAAAATGAGCAAAAGCACAATGAAATTAATGCTTGAATCATCTTCATTTTGCTAAAATATACTAATGACAGCAAAAAGTTTGAGTCTACAACATTTAGTTAAGGTGTGAGAGCCAAAATGAACTTTTTATGGCTTTAAACGCGTTTTCAGCCTGATTGTACACTTCAGGTGAAAATGTCAAAATCTTCAAAATGAGCAAAAGCACAATGAAATTAATGCTTGAATCATCTTCATTTTGCTAAAATACACTAATGACAGCAAAAAGTTTGAGTCTACAACATTTAGTTAAGGTGTGAGAGCCAAAATGAACTTTTTATGGCTTTAAATGCGTTTTCAGCCTGATTGTACACTTCAGGTGAAAATGTCAAAATCTTCAAAATGAGCAAAAGCACAATGAAATTAATGCTTGAATCATCTTCATTTTGCTAACATACACTAATGACAGCAAAAAGTTTGAGTCTACAACATTTAGTTAAGGTGTGAGAGCCAAAATGAACTTTTTATTGCTTTAAACGCGTTTTCAGCCCTAATTGTACACTTCAGGTGAAAATGTCAAAATCTTCAAAATGAGCAAAAGCACAATGA